>NW_023260054.1:0-102435 GCF_009762535.1 Notolabrus celidotus
CGTGAGGACAGCAGGAGCTGAAGGTTGGAGGAAACTCGGAGGTGTTGGAGGACGAGAAGGAGTGACGGTTGGACTTCTGAATGTGTCCATTGTTTGTGCTCAGAGAGGAGGATCGGTGCCAGCAGCAGTGTTTGGAGGAAGAGGCTCTTCATCCTGTCCATCTGTCTGCTCAAACAGAAAACAGTCCGAGCAGCAGATGTCTGTGTGAGCAGAGTTTAGTCCTCTGAACCTTCAGACCCGGACCGAGGGGAGTGCAGAATCAAAGCACGGACGACAACATGACGTTTATATACAAGGGGATTTAAACAGACTCACCAGGGGTCCTCAGGTCTGAAGTCTGAGTACTCACACACCGCCATCTTGGTTCAGACAGACAGACAGACAGACAGACAGACAGGCAGACAGACAGGCAGGCAGGCAGACAGACAGACAGGCAGACAGGCAGGCAGACAGACAGACAGACAGGCAGACAGACAGACAGACAGACAGACAGACAGACAGACAGACAGGCAGGCAGACAGACAGACAGACAGACAGACAGACAGGCAGACAGACAGGCAGACAGACAGACAGACAGACAGGCAGACAGACAGACAGACAGACAGACAGGCAGACAGGCAGACAGACAGGCAGACAGATAGACAGACAGGCAGACAGATAGACAGACAGACAGACAGACAGACAGACAGGCAGGATGATAATGTCCCTCTGGTGAAGTCTCTCTCTGAATGTGTTTGAGGAGGTTCTTCCTTCGTCCCGTCTCTCTAACTGTTTCTGTGGATTTGAACTCGGCAGTTAAAAAAGTCAAAAGATTTAAATATTTTATTTTCATTTTCATCTCAAAGTTTGACAAACAGAGAGGATGTAGGAGAACATGTGTGAGCTGAGGATCAAATAAAACACGTTCAAACACCGCGGATCAGCTGTCACTCAAAGAGGCCACGCCCCTAACTCCACCGTCCGTTAACCCTCGGTGTACTTCGTCGCACACGTTACCTTCTCTCAGATCAGGAGGCCTTGCCTCCTCTTCGTCCTGCTGAGAGCTTCCATCAGTGAGACTGTGTTTGTGTTCCAGATCTCAACGATGCAGCTGAACGGAAAAGCTCTCCTCGACGGTGCGTTCAAGGACACTCCAACATCCAGGATTCAAGAGTGAGACATAAAAGCATCGCAGAACAAAAAAAGGGGTGAACACTCCAGGAGCAGATTTCATGATTTAAAGAATCAGTCACATATTTAATCTTTAACTCGTGTGTTTCAACAGATTCACTGTTAATCTACATTCAGGTCCAGGGGATGTTAAAAACAGGTTTTCCTCTAAAGCTACACATTTAACATTTTCTCTGAGTTGTTGGTTTCATATTTCCTGCGTGTGTTTAATACGCTGCTCCTACAGCAGAGATGTGTGTGTTAATGTGTGTGTGTTAATGTGTGTGTTAATGTGTGTGTGTTAATGTGTGTGTTAATGTGTGTGTTAATGTGTGTGTGTGTTAATGTGTTAATCTGTATGACTCACTGAGTTTTGTACAAAGAGTTTAAAGGGATCTGAGAGTCTTTAGATTTGTTGTTGCTGCGACACGACTCATGAAAGGGAGCGCTAACGCTAGCTAGCTAACGCTCCTTGTGTATACAGCAGAACAGATGGAGAGCATGACTCAGCACTAATGTTAGCATGCTAGGCTTACAGTCGTCTCTCTGAGAGGAACCTCCGCATGACGCTGACAGACAGACATCTGAAAATGCTAACGGCTAACGAATAATGCTAACATGATGGAATGATGAAGGCTGGTGTCGACACCTGAAGACGGAACACGTACACAGCAGGAAACCTCTGGGGAGTTAAACCTGAACTTTACTGTCAGGAGGATTTCTGAGGCGTGAGACACGGACCTTCACCGAACCTGCTGAGAGTTAAAGTCTGACGCGTCACTCAGAGCGCGAGGAGACGGGAACTTTAGCTCCTCTTTAGAACAGTCCTTTAAGGTGCATTTCGACCAAGAGTTCTGGGGTCTTTTAGCCCCCAGAACTACTTCCCCCTGAACTAAAAGGTTCCTGGTCCCCCATTGTTGTCTGCGTTTCGACCGTGGGCTGAAGTCCCGGGTAGATTGTGTAAATCAGGCCAGTGACGTATGGAGGAAAAAAAGTAACTGCACTACACCACCAGACCAGTAGAGGGCAGTAAAACAGAGACGAATGACATTCATCACAGATGGAAAAAACAATGACTGTGAATGGTTTTTGGAAAAAAAAAAGAAAAAATTTTAAATGTTGAAAAAAAAATTTGATATATATTTTTTTTTTTTTTAATTGAAAGTTTTTGAAAATTTGGAGAAAAAAAATTTGAATTTTTTTGGGGGAAAAAATCTTTGAAAAAGAAATTTTGAAAAAGAAAATTTTGAAAAAAAAAAATTTTGAAAAAAAAAAAATTTGAAAAAAGAATTTTGAAAAAAGAATTTTGAAAAAAGAATTTTGAAAAAAGAATTTTGAAAAAAAAAATTTTGAAAAAAGAATTTTGAAAAAAAAATGGACAAAAAAAATGGACAAAAAAAATTGGACAAAAAAAATTGACAAAAAAATTGGACAAAAAAAAATTGACAAAAAAGTTGATCTGGAGCCTGTTGGAAAAAAAATATTTTCCTCAAATTTGAAATTGTGCTCCAAAAGCAGTAAAACATAAAAAAGTCAAAATGTTGCGCCTGCGGTTAAAAACATGTAAAAAGCAAAGAATGAATCAACACAACAGTTAGCCTGTTAGCATGAAGAGACTCAGCTGGTCTGTTTTAGATGGTGCTATATTTCATCACAGATGGATTCACTGAATCAACACGTGAGAGGAGATAAGCGCGAGTAACAAAGACGTTTCAACACGGCTTTAAAATCCTTTTGAACTCAAAAAGCCGTGATCGCAGAGATCGCCCGGTGTTTTGGTTTAAACAGCGACCATGTTAACTGGAGACTCTCAGCCGGATGCATCCCCCATAAATGTCGACAAAAAAATTTGAAAAAATAAATTTGACAAAAATAATTTCACTAAAAAGAAATTTACAAAATGAAAATTTTGAAAAAAAAAAATTGAAATTTTTTTTTGACAAAAAAGTTGATCCAGAGCCTGTCGGAAAAATTAATTTTCCTCAAATTTGAAATTTTGCTCCTAAAGCAGAAAAACCTGCGCCTGCAGTTATAAACATGGAAAAAGCAAAGAATGAATCAACACAACAGTTAGCCTGTTAGCATGAAGAGACTCAGCTGGTCTGTTTTAGATGGTGCTATATTTCATCACAGATGGATTCACTGAATCAACACGTGAGAGGAGATAAGCGCGAGTAGCAAAGACGTTTCAACACGGCTTTAAAATCCTTTGACACTACACCACCAGACCAGTAGAGGGCAGTAAAACAGAGACGAATGACATTCATCAGAGATGGAAAAAAAAATGACTGAGTGGTTTTTGGAAAGAAAAAATAAATTTTAAATTGAAAGTTTTTGAAAATTTGGAGAAAAAAAATTTGAATTTTTTTGGGGGAAAATATCTTTGAAAAAAAAAATTTGAAAAAGAAAATTTTGAAAAAAAAATTTGAAAAAAAAATTTTGAAAAAAAAATGGACAAAAAAAATGGACAAAAAAATTGGACAAAAAAAAATTGACAAAAAAGTTGACCTGGAGCCTGTTGGAAAAAAAATATTTTCCTCAAATTTGAAATTGTGCTCCAAAAGCAGTAAAACATAAAAAAGTCAAAATGTTGCGCCTGCGGTTAAAAACATGTAAAAAGCAATGAATGAATCAACACAACAGTTAGCCTGTTAGCATGAAGAGACTCAGCTGGTCTGTTTTAGATGGTGCTATATTTCATCACAGATGGATTCACTGAATCAACACGTGAGAGGAGATAAGCGCGAGTAGCAAAGACGTTTCAACACGGCTTTAAAATCCTTTTGAACTCAAAAAGCCGTGATCGCAGAGATCGGCCGGTGTTTTGGTTTAAACGGCGACCCTGTTAACTGGAGACTCTCAGCCGGATGCATCCCTCATAAACGTCTTTAGACCATCATTAAATATCTGATGAGGAGATTTTGAAATCTTAATAAAAACTAAACTAGTTTGCATTCCCAGGAACTCCCTCTGTGTTTCAACAGCTGTGTAAACTCCACAAACACTGACACGGTCAGCTGAAGGTCTCCAGTTTACAGGGTCACTTTTAAAAGCGGAACACCGGGAGGAGAGACGCATTCACGGTGGGCTGAGAGAAGACTACTGTTACAAGCTGCTAAATCAAGAGAATCACAGCTTCTTCTTTTGAAAAGTACACACACATACAAACAAGATAGAACAAATAAAAACTAATGAAAGAAAGAGAAATCAAGAGAATCACAGATGTGTGTGATGTTATTGTGGACGGAGGGAGGAATAAAAACACTGAGGTTAATCTACCAATCAGACACGTTCAGCATTGCAGGCTCCGCCCCCTTGGAAAGCCCAGGGACCTTTGAAAAGTACTACCCCCCTAGCAGGGCCTTTTCAGGGGGGAGATTATCTACCCCTGAACTAGATTTAGACCCTGGGTCCACCGGTCCAAACGCACGTAGTTCAGGGGTAAAGTTCCTCTGGTTGTAAAACGCCTTCAGAGTCTGAGAGCAGCAAGCGTTCAGGAAGTGTCTCCGTATCGATCCTGTCGTCTCGCTCTGAGCGTCCCGGCGCTCCGTTAGAAAGCTGTGGACGGGAGTGAAGACGGGTCGCTCCTGTTCGGCGTCAGTCCGTCGCTTGCCTCCTTCAAAACCGACGTGAGCTCCTCAGGCGGCAGATCCGCTTTGGACCAGCTCTCCTCGGACTCTGCGGCGATCTCCTCCCCTCGCTCCTCCTTCCACAGCCGCTCGTACTCCTGCTTCAGCTCCTGGTACGAGCGGGAGAAGGTGTGGAAGATGGAGGTGGCGGGGAACGCCATGATGAGGATGCCGCTGAGGATGCTGGTGAGGGCGACGATCTGTCCGGGGATGCTGCGCGGCACCATGTCCCCGTATCCCACCGTCGTCATGGAGATGATGGCCCACCAATACGAGGCGGGGATGCTGCTGAAGCTGTGGTGGGGGTGTGTGGCGGCAAACGGCGCCATTTCACTCTCGGCGAGGTGGACCAGCGGCGAGAAGAGGGTGACGGCGACGCAGACGAAGAGCAGCAGCAGGCCGAACTCGCGGATGCTGCGCTGCATCGTGAGTCCGAGCGTCTGCAAGCCCAGAGAGTGGCGAGCCAGACGCATCACGTACAGGATCCTCAGCGCCCGCAGCAGACGCAGGATCAGACTCAGCTTGTCCAGGTACCCTCTGCCCGCCCCCATGATGGCGTCCTCCTCCGACTGGTCCTTGATGTCAAACACCAGAGACACGTAGTACGGCAGGATGGCGATGGCGTCGATGATGTTGAGAGGGCCTCGGGCGAACGCCAGCTTGCTCTGAGCGTTGAAGAATCTCAGCACAAACTCCAGCGTGAACCACGCCACGCAGATGGACTCCACCACAAACATGCTGCGACACTTCTGAGAGCACTCCCCCTGCAGAGAGAGAGAGACACACACACACACACACACACACACACACACACACACACACACACATACTGTCACGGTCAGTTAAACCAAAACACAACATAAGGAAAAGCAGGCATGTTCAAAGACAGAGAGGTGGATTGTGGGAAATGTAGGAGTTCTCTTTGAGGCTCCAGAGTCCTCGCACGGTTAAGGGGGGTCAGGATCCACGACCTGTTCTAAACCTCAGACTGAATAAAACATGGAAGTAGTTTCAGTGGCACCACCTAGTGGTTTTTGAAGCCCTGAATCAACCTGGCTAAAAGCTACAACACATTCACCTGTCACTCAAAGAGGCCACGCCCCTAAACCCTCCCTTTAACCCTTCACCTGCTGTACACAGGTGAGCTGTTTATAAACTCAGCCGTACAGTCGTCATGACGACAGAAATGAGCTATAGAGACCCAAACTGTTTTTAACATGGGGCTCTATGGGGACTGACTCACTGCAGGAGACACACTCTAGTGGACTCTGGAGGAACTGCAGGAGACACACTCTAGTGGACTCTGGAGGAACTGCAGGAGACACACTCTAGTGGACTCTGGAGGAACTGCATGAGACACACTCTAGTGGACTCTGGAGGAACTGCATGAGACACACTATAGTGGACTCTGGAGGAACTGCAGGAGACACTCTAGTGGACTCTGGAGGAACTGCAGGAGATACATTCTAGTGGACTCTGGAGGAACTGCATGAGACACACTCTAGTGGACTCTGGAGGAACTGCAGGAGACACACTATAGTGGACTCTGGAGGAACTGCAGGAGACACTCTAGTCGACTCTGGAGGAACTGCAGGAGACACACTCTAGGGGACTCTGGAGGAACTGCAGGAGAAACACTCTAGTGGACACTGGACTCACTGCAGGAGAAACACTCTAGTGGACACTGGACGCACTGCAGGAGAAACACTCTAGTGGACACTGGACGCACTGAAGGAGAGACACTCTAGTGGACTCTGGAGGAACTGCAGGAGACACACTCTAGTGGACACTGGACTCACTGCAGGAGAAACACTCTAGGGGACTCTGGAGGAACTGCAGGAGAAACACTCTAGTGGACACTGGAGGAACTGCAGGAGACACTCTAGTGGACTCTGGAGGAACTGCAGGAGAAACACTCTAGTGGACACTGGACGCACTGCAGGAGAGACACTCTAGTGGACTCTGGAGGAACTGCATGAGACACACTCTAGTGGACTCTGGAGGAACTGCAGGAGACACACTATAGTGGACTCTGGAGGAACTGCAGGAGACACTCTAGTCGACTCTGGAGGAACTGCAGGAGACACACTCTAGGGGACTCTGGAGGAACTGCAGGAGAAACACTCTAGTGGACACTGGACTCACTGCAGGAGAAACACTCTAGTGGACACTGGACGCACTGCAGGAGAAACACTCTAGTGGACACTGGACGCACTGCAGGAGAGACACTCTAGTGGACTCTGGAGGAACTGCAGGAGACACACTCTAGTGGACACTGGACTCACTGCAGGAGAAACACTCTAGGGGACTCTGGAGGAACTGCAGGAGAAACACTCTAGTGGACACTGGAGGAACTGCAGGAGACACTCTAGTGGACTCTGGAGGAACTGCAGGAGAAACACTCTAGTGGACACTGGAGGAACTGCAGGAGACACTCTAGTGGACTCTGGAGGAACTGCAGGAGACACTCTAGTGGATTCTGGAGGAACTGCAGGAGACACTCTAGTGGACACTGGAGGAACTGCAGGAGACACACTCTAGTGGACTCTGGAGGAACTGCAGGAGACACACTCTAGTGGACTCTGGAGGAACTGCAGGAGACACACTCTGGTGGACTCTGGAGGAACTGCAGGAGACACACTCTAGTGGACTCTGGTTTAACCCTTTGCTTCAGGTCTTCCCTCACTCTGAGCTCCCCATGTTTCCTGTCTCTCTGCAGAAAGGCCCACACTGTACCTTTAAGATACTTCCACCTTTAAAAGGATTGAATCTGCTGTAAGGAGGAACAGGTCATCAAAACCTCAAACATCTCCTCTCACGTGTTTCTATCCTACAAAGGAAGTTTTGCTCACTGTCCTGACCTCAGTCCTTTCCTGTGACTCACACCATCCTGAATGAGATGTTCATCAGGACCTGTCAGGTCATGTGACTCCTTTAAGTGTGACATTAAATAAGAGCACTCTGCGCTCTCTTAGTGTCTGTGTAAGTCAGCGTGATGAATAAAGCCTGAGCCATCCGGTCTCTGATCCGGGCCGTCCTCTGCATACAGAGTCACGTATTAACAGTCAGTTTCCGTCGTTCAGTGACGCGCCTGCACGGCTCTGAAGTGGACTCTCCTCTATCCGCCGCTTCAGCAGCGCGTGGCGTGGAGAGGAAGCGGCCGTTAACGAGGGAAAAAAATCTATTTCCATTTGAAAGCCTTTAAAAGCCGACCGAACGAAAGCAGAGAAGAAAACAAGACAAGCTGATGAGGAATGCTTTTCACAGATCCCTCAGACACGACTTCTAAAAGCTGAAATCACAACCTTGGAAAACTAACGGCACATAATGACGGCTTCATGTTTACCCACAGACGAGGCTGAGAGGGGCTTTTCATTTAGAGTCACAAATCAATACTTCAATCTGGAGCTCGCTGTTCCTACAGATAAATAATCCTCCAACATATGAATGAGTGAAGAGTCCTCAGAGTGAATCTGCTCTCCTCATCAACATCCAGCTGGACAGAACCCTGAAGCTCGTTTCATCGTACACACCAGATCTATCATTATCTGCTGCTAATGTTAGCATCCAACCGCGGCCGACATTTACCATTTACAGCTTTAAGTAGAAGTAGATCAGAGCTCACAGCGATGATCCTCAGAGGTCGTCTGTTCTAGCTTCTTCCTCATTCCCTCATCCTCTTCCTCGCTTTCATTTTTAGTCACAAAAGAATGAGCCAGATTCTCCTCTTCTGTTGAAAACTAGGGAACATCTGTTTCTACAGAGTCTCAGTTTCACTTTAAACAGTTCCTCAGAGTCTCAGCTTCACTGCAAACAGTTCCAGAGTCTCAGCTTCACTGTAAACAGTTCCTCAGAGTCTCAGCTTCACTGCAAACAGTTCCAGAGTCTCAGCTTCACTGTAAACAGTTCTACAGAGTCTCAGTTTCACTTTAAACAGTTCCAGAGTCTCAGCTTCACTGTAAACAGTTCTACAGAGTCTCAGTTTCACTTTAAACAGTTCCACAGAGTCTCAGTTTCACTTTAAACAGTTCCACAGAGTCTCAGTTTCACTGTAAACAGTTCCACAGAGTCTCAGTTTCACTTTAAACAGTTCCACAGAGTCTCAGTTTCACTGTAAACAGTTCCACAGAGTCTCAGTTTCACTGTAAACAGTTCCACAGAGTCTCAGTTTCACTGTAAACAGTTCCACAGAGTCTTTGTTTCACTGTAAACAGTTCCACAGAGTCTCAGTTTCACTGTAAACAGTTCCACAGAGTCTCAGTTTCACTGTAAACAGTTCCAGAGTCTCAGCTTTACTTTAAACAGTTCTAGAGTCTCAGCTTCACTGTAAACAGTTCCACAGAGTCTCAGCTTCACTGTAAACAGTTGCACAGAGTCTCAGCTTCACTTTAAACAGTTCCTCGGAGTCTCAGCTTCACTGTAAACAGTTCCACTGAGTGTCAGCTTCACTGTAAACAGTTCCACAGAGTCTCAGCTTCACTGTAAACAGTTCCACTGAGTGTCAGCTTCACTGTAAACAGTTCCACAGAGTCTCAGCTTCACTGTAAAGAGTTCCACAGAGTCTCAGCTTCACTGTAAACAGTTCCACAGAGTCTCAGCTTCACTGTAAACAGTTCCACTGAGTCTCAGCTTCACTGTAAACAGTTCCACTGAGTGTCAGCTTCACTGTAAACAGTTCCACAGAGTCTCAGCTTCACTGTAAAGAGTTCCACAGAGTCTCACTTTCACTGTAAACAGTTCCAGAGTCTCAGCTTCACTGTAAACAGTTCCACAGAGTCTCAGCTTCACTGTAAACAGTTCCACAGAGTCTCAGCTTCACTGTAAACAGTTCCACAGAGTCTCAGCTTCACTTTAAACAGTTCCTCAGAGTCTGTGAACAGTGAAAGATAGAATTCTGACATCATCAAAGACAGAATTCTAGAATTCTAGAACCCCTCCTGCCCCCCCTGATGGTAGGATCCATCATTTCTGATGCTGCGTTCAGGGAAGTCAGGAAATCTAAACACTGATTGTCTTTAGTGACCCAGCATCGAGCAGATTAGTGTCTCAGTGTAAATGTTTGATGTAGAACAGATTGTTAGCTGCTCTTCATGCAGAGATCTGTTTACAGAGAGGAAGAAGTCCTCCTCACGTTAACCATGGGAGCCGTCATCACGCTGGACTGTGTTCCTCCTGCTGCTGCTCTCCATACAGACGGATTCTCCTGCTGACACCTGATTGGTCGATACTACAAACACTACGAACAGGAACCTGAACACTCCTCAGACTATAATCCAGACTTGCCTCCAGATCCTGTCCTCTTTGTATAATCTGTAAACCGAGATGAGCACAGTGGATGTCTAACATTCATCTCAGTCTTCTGTATTATTTTATGAAACAGAGTCAAATCTGTCCCCTCAGCTGGACATCACTCAGAGCTGTGAACAAACCTGCTTTATGAAATGTCCTCTTGTTAATAAATCAGAGGCGTCTTGGCAGCTTCAGGTGTTTATTCAGTCCGGCTCTGAAGAATTACCAAACATCTGACAAACAACTTTGTGTGTTTCGGCTCCTGAACGCATCAATGCTTCATTTTCTTGGCGTCTTGATGAGTGCGATTGACCGCCGGAACATCAGGGAGAAATCAATCCACCGATTCAAGCTCCCAAAACACAATCTCACAATCTCACAGTGTGTTCCCTCCGATGATTAGTTACACCATCGATTCTGCAGCGTCTGTGCTCCAGCTGTCTCAGAGGAGCACGGATCTGAGATTTAACTGTCTCAGCAGCAAGAGAAGAAACTCTGACAACATCAAGCTAGTGACTCTGACTTTAACTCTGGAGTCTGAGGCAGGCTTCACTGAGGGGAAGAGGAGCGTGTCGTTATATGGTATCTCATCATGTCGGGTCATACTGCTGTTTCAGTTTGTATCGCATCATATCACCCTGTCGTATCGTCTCCTCAGTCTGTAGAGACATGGACGGAGTCTCCGTGACCTCACCCCTTTGTTTCTGAGGCCAATCCATGGTGAGTTTTGGAAACGCTGACTCAACCTAAGCTAGGCGACCTAACGAGAGGTAAAGAGGCGGGCCGTTAGCCAAAGCTGTTAGCAATACTTGTAACTTTTATATCTTAAAGGTGACATATCATCAACATAGAGGTCCCCAAAACATGTCTTTAAAGTTTATTGCTCATAAAAACTCTTTGAAATCAGATTCTGGTCTGCCTGTAAACCCCTCTTTTTCAGCCCTGCTCAGAACAGGCTGTTTTCTGTGTCTGTGCCTTTAAATGAGAATGAGCTCTCTGACCACGCCCCCTCAGGAAGTGGGTGTGGCCTCGGCTCTCCAGCACGTTGTTTACATGTTGGCTGTTGATATGTAGTTATTATCAGTGTGTGTGTGTGTGTGTGTGTGTGTGTGTGTGTGTGTGTGATATGTAGTTATTATCATTGTGTGTGTCTGTGTGTGTCTGTGTGTGTGTGTGTGGGTGTTTGTCTGTGTGTGTCTGTGTGTGTGTGTGTGTGTGTGTGTGTGTGTGTGTGTGTGTGTGTGTGTGTGTGTGTCCCTGGTGATATGTAGTTATTATCAGTGTGTGTGTGTGTGTGTGTGTGTGTGTGTGTGTGTCCCTGATGATATGTAGTTATTATCAGTGTGTGTGTGTATGTGTGTGTGTGTGTGTGTGTGTGGGTATGTGTGTGTGTGTGTGTGTGTGTGTGTGTGTGTGTGTGTGTGTGTGTGTATGTGTGTGTGTGTGTGTGTGTGTGTGTATGTGTGTATGTGTGTGTGTGTGTGTGTGTGTGTGTAGTTATTATTTGATCTCTTTTTTCTGAACAGTTTCTTCTTCGTTGGTTATTAGAGGTTAAAAAACGGGGTTTTACTTCCTGTTTGATTCACAGGCGCCGTAGAGGGAAACTTTAAAGGACACACAGCGTCTTGTGACGCTTTCACTTTGGGGCGGAGCTCGTTACCGTGGCAACCACAGAAATTCTGTGGCTTCACAGGCTCTGGCTGCACAATGGCGGCGCCCAGGAGCAGGATTCTATGGCTTCAGAACCGTACAACAGGAAGAGGCGGAGCAACGCTGTCCATTTTATTTACAGTCTATGGTCTGAACTGAGCTGAGGACAGGAACCGGACTAAAACTGATCCTCTGCAGAGTCACCTTGAACTGTTCTGAAGTTTCCTGACGGGGGGGCAGATTCTGAAGGAACTTAGGGATCGTTAGAGGACGGACTTCATGTGTTCACTCTCCTGTTTGGAAACCTGTCGTGTGAACAGAGACAGGATGTTCTAAGGCTGTCGGCGTCATACGCACCTTGATCTCTTCATTGCGGAGGTCTGGCATGGTGCTGATGCAGAGGCTGATGACGGTAACCAGAACCATGACCACGGAGAGGCAGGCGAACACCTTCCCCGCCAGCCCCGACTGAGGGTTCTCCACCACCTCCCTCAGCATCCCGGTCACCCTGCGGTACCCCTTCTCGTTGGGTCTGGGGGTTTTCTTCAGCGTCATCCTCTTCTGCCTCCACTCCTCCTCCTTACGCTCTCGCTCCGCCACCTCCTCCACCCGGGTGATCATGCGGCGTCGGCAGCAGCGCTCCATGTGCCCGGGGTCCACGCCCCAGTAATCCAGCTCATCGTGCAGCGACACGGCGCACAGTTCCCGCAGCAGGCGGAGTTTCCCCGCAGCCAGGAAGTTGAGGATGACCCTGAACGCCGTCGGGTTCCGGTCGAAGAAATATTCCCGGCGCGCCTCGTCGTAGTCGTCGCAGAGCCGTGCGATCTCCTCGGGGGTGGTGCAGAACCGCAGACGCCCCAGACGACTCTGAGGGAACTGCTCCAACGTGCTCCAGGGGAAGGTGTAGCGGTTTCCCCCCACGTTGATGAGGACCTGCAGGGTGTGGTCGACCACGTACGAAGCCTTGGGGTCGCGGAGCAGCTGAGCGCGTTTGAAGTAAACGCCCTTGATGGTCTCGGTCTCCGGGATCTCTGTGAAGAAGCGGTCCAGGCTGCTGTCATCGCTGCTGATGGAGTAGGCGCTGAAGTCGTGGTTGGCGTTGCTGATGATGGGCATGCTGGCTTCAGGACGGGTGACGTAGCGAGGGAGGGGTCAGTGCGTCACGGATCGTCAGGAAGAGGAAGCTCTGCAGACACAGAAACAAATCTGTCAACAGGAAACTGTGACAGGAAACACGCCTCCACCCAGACCACACCCAGATCTACTTCAACCAGCTGAATCAACGCCTTCTAACGGCTCCACCTTCTAAAGGCTCCGCCTTCTAATGGCTCCTCCTTCTAACGGCTCCTCCTTCTAACGGCTCCGCCTTCTAAAGGCTCCGCCTTCTAACGGCTCCTCCTTCTAACGGCTCCTCCTTCTAACGGCTCCTCCTTCTAAAGGCTCCGCCTTCTAACGGCTCCTCCTTCTAACGGCTCCTCCTTCTAAAGGCTCCGCCTTCTAATGGCTCCTCCTTCTAACGGCTCCACCTTCTAAAGGCTCCTCCTTCTAACGGCTCCGCCTTCTAACGGCTCCGCCTTCTAACGGCTCCTCCTTCTAAAGGCTCCGCCTTCTAACCGCTCCGCCTTCTAACGGCTCCGCCTTCTAACGGCTCCTCCTTCTAACGGCTCCTCCTTCTAAAGGCTCCGCCTTCTAACGGCTCCGCCTTCTAACGGCTCCTCCTTCTAACGGCTCCGCCTTCTAAAGGCTCCGCCTTCTAATGGCTCCTCCTTCTAACGGCTCCACCTTCTAAAGGCTCCACCTTCTAATGGCTCCTCCTTCTAACGGCTCCACCTTCTAAAGGCTCCGCCTTCTAATGGCTCCGCCTTCTAACGGCTCCACCTTCTAAAGGCTCCGCCTTCTAATGGCTCCTCCTTCTAACGGCTCCTCCTTCTAACGGATCCGCCTTCTAAAGGCTCCACCTTCTAAAGGCTCCTCCTTCTATCAGCTCCTCCTTCTAACAGCTCCTCCTTCTATCAGCTCCTCCTTCTAACAGCTCCTCCTTCTATCAGCTCCTCCTTCTATCAGCTCCGCCCTCTATCAGCTCCTCCTTCTATCAGCTCCTCCTTCTATCAGCTCCTCCTTCTATCAGCTCCTCCTTCTATCAGCTCCTCCTCCTATCAGCTCCTCCTTCTATCAGCTTCTCCTTCTAACAGCTCCTCCTTCTATCAGCTCCTCCTTCTATCAGCTTCTCCTTCTAACAGCTCCTCCTTCTATCAGCTCCTCCTTCTATCAGCTTCTCCTTCTAACAGCTCCTCCTTCTAACAGCTCCTCCTTCTATCAGCTCCTCCTTCTAACAGCTCCTCCTCCTTCTTCTTGTTGGCACCTTGCTTTTAGACCTGACACCTTCCTGAGGTGGCTTCACACCAATTCATGCCTGGATTCCTGTGACTCTGGAGGTCTCTCAAACACTGTGTGACCTTAAAAACCTTCACAGATCGGACCACCCAGAGAAGTTCAAATGTCAGAAGACACAAAGCTGCTCCGACTGCTAATGACTCCTGAGGATGAGTTCCTTCAGAGCAGACGTTCTAAAACATGATTCAGTTCTCCCAGATCTGAGGCGACATGCAGAGACACGTCCAGAGCTTCAAGGCGGATTGATCAAACACGTTTCCTCCTCGCTCTGCTGGACGGCTGATCCAGCTGATTCACGTGTTGTCACCTCAGAGTCAGCTGTTTTTAATGTGACCACAGCATGAAACATCCTGCACATGGTTCTGGATTTCAGTGACTTTGAGGTTTGAGCATCAGCTAAACTGAGAGTACTTCATCCACCAGCAGCTCCTGACCCTAAAGACAGATTCAAAGTTTGAGCTCTGCAGATTAAAGCTCAGACATTATGTAAGCTATAATTCTACAACAAAAATAATGCCATCCATCTGAATCCACTGAGGCCGAACTCTCAGACCGATATGCATCTGAAAATCTGCAGACATGAAGAGTCGTCTGCATGTCATCAAGCTTTCACTGCCTTCCTGCTGTTACCTGCAGATTTGAAAGAATAGTTATCAAATCTGTGTTTTTATGAAACACATTAAAATATCACAGAACAAAAATCAAAGGTTCAAAACGCAGCTTTAAACGAAACCACAGCTGTCAGACGTCCAGATTATATGCTCAGAGATTAAAGGTACAGTGTGTAGTATTTAAAGGTACAGTGTGTAGTATTTAAAGGTACAGTGTGTAGTATTTAAAGGTACAGTGTGTAGTATTTAAAGGTACAGTGTGTAGTATTTAAAGGTACAGTGTGTAGTATTTAAAGGTGCAGTGTGTAGTATTTAAAGGTACAGTGTGTAGTATTTAAAGGTACAGTGTGTAGTATTTAAAGGTACAGTGTGCAGTATTTAAAGGTACAGTGTGTAGTATTTAAAGGTGCAGTGTGTAGTATTTAAAGGTGCAGTGTGTAGTATTTAAAGGTACAGTGTGTAGTATTTAAAGGTACAGTGTGTAGTATTTAAAGGTATAGTGTGTAGTATTTAAAGGTAGAGTGTGTAGTATTTAAAGGTAGAGTGTGTAGTATTTAAAGGTGCAGTGTGTAGTATTTAAAGGTACAGTGTGTGGTATTTAAAGGTACAGTGTGTAGTATTTAAAGGTACAGTGTGCAGTATTTAAAGGTGTATTTGGTATTATATCATATCTTATTGTATCTAACTGTATCATATTATCATACCTCATGGTATTTCACAGTGTTGTGAGTTATTTGCTCTCCTTGTGTTTCTCCTGTGGTTGTGATCTTCACAGATATTTTACATTCCCCTGCTCTACATTTATCTGAGAGCTCGTCTGAGTTTCAAACCCACAGTTCAGGGTCAGGGAAGCGCAGATGCAACACTGGGTCAAATTTAGCCAGCACCAGTGGGACGTCTTGACCCAGTGTTGGTGTTATGGTGTTAAATTTACACCGTACACTCAGGGTGGAGGAGCAGCCTCTGATCCAGCGACCCGTAATGTAAAAATAATCACAACATTTGGCTCAAGCGCTGCACGGGTTCAGTTCCTCATCCAGGACTCTCATACTTCAGTGACTTATTTACAGACATGTTTCTGATAATGCTCTCACTGTTCTTCATGCTGTTTCCAGCTCTGCACTAAAAGAGAAACGGGATCAGACTCCTTCCAATAGATTATTCCAACAGTGATTCTAATCCAGCTCTCTGCTGCACCAGTACGTCTACTGTTCACATTTAAAGGTGACATATCATGCAGAATGGACTCTTTAATGGTCCTCTCCCTGAAATCTGTGTCCCTGTCTACAAACCCCCTGAAAAGTCAAAGACTCCATTCTGCCCCTGTTCTGATTTCTCCACCTTTCTGTAAATGTGTGCTGAAACCAGCCGTTTCAGTTTTCAGTGTTTTTCATACGTCACAACGCCATCCGGTCTGTAACAGGAAGTCAGAGCTCGGAGCTTGTTCAGCCCATAGACTGTATAAAATACAACTCAACCCCTCCTCCGTTTTTCATTCCCTGCACACATGTGTGCTAACAAGGAGCTTAGGAGGGAGGCATGCTAGTTGTAGGCTGTCTTAATAAACACAAAGGTCGCTTTGACTCCCCACGTCTGCAGATTTGAAGATCTAGTGGAGGATTTTTAGTTTTCATGGAAAAGTGCTAGCGCTAGTTAGCATAGCCACATAGCTACATGTTGGTAGCTGTGTACCAAGACACACGTCGACATGCTGACAAATAAAACAACAAGAAACACTAAATCTGTGACCAATGGTTCAGAAAGGTCCTGCTGCAGGCGCCTCTCCGTCAGGATCAGATTCTGGATCAGATTCAGAGGGTTGAAGTAACGCGGGTCTGTGAGCAGCCGTGTATATTCAGCCAACATGTAAACATTAGATCAACGTGCTGGACAGCCGAGGAGGCCACACCCACTTCCTGAGGGGGCGTGGTCAGAGAGCTCATTCTCATTTAAAGGCACAGACACAGAAAACAGCCTGTTCTGAGCAGGGCTGAAAAAGAGGGGTTTACAGGCAGACCAGAATCTGATTTCAAAGTGTTTTTATGAGCAATAAACTTTAAAGACATGTTTTGGGGACCTCTTAGACCAATATATGTTGATGAAGAAGAGCATGATATGTCACCTTTAAGGTCTGCATGTTCCACATAAACAAAGTGCATAGGATTCTTTTAATCTCCACATTATTCAGATTCAACTTCAGAATTGACTTCAAAACTAAACAGCAGCTCAAACTGTCCCCATGAATCATGTAAGTGTTTTATCACAAACCCTTTACATGAGTTCATTCTGTGCTCACCCTGTCAGGACTCTAATCTGCAGGACCACCTGCTCACTCTCCCTCACTCCTCGCAGCTTTAAGAAGACTTTAATACAGGAAGCAGAGATCCTCTGATTCAAGCCAAACAGAGGTTTCACAATATTTATAAATGAAAGGAGGAAGTGATCATTCAGAGAGTGAGATATAAAATGAACGGATTCTAATAATGTATTCATAACGAAGCATCGTGTGTACGATGAGGATCATTTCATCTCTCATTAACTGCAGGATGTGTTTCTCTCCAGGGACTGTTGAGCACAGACCTCTGAATTATGATCATGAACATATTAAAAACACACATATTTATACACACACACACACACACACACACACACACACACATATATGTGTTTCAATGTGTTCAGTGAATGAGATCAGAGGGAGGTAAATGTTTTCTAGAAATGAACTTGAATGTAAAGATGGAGATCATTGCACGTGTAGATTTCTCCCCAGGGATCAATAACTCATGTTCTCTCATCAATAAATATATTTCATTATTTATGGAGTAAATATATTAAATACATGAAGTGTAAATATAACTCTGACCTCACTCTGACTGGAAATATGATGGAGCAGAGAAAGTTTGATTGTGTGTTTATTATACAGTGACAGAATGATGACACCTGAGGGGACTCACCTGTCCTCTGCAGGAGGTCTCTACACTCTGACAGGTGAATACACACTGAACACACACTGACACACACTGAACACACACTGAACACACACTGAACTCACACTGAACACACACTGAACACACACTGAACACACACTGAACACACACTGAACACACACTGAACACACACTGAACACACACTGACACACACTGACACACACTGAACACACTAAACACACTGACACACACTGAACACACACTGAACACACACTGAACACACACTGAACACACACTGAACACACACTGACACACACTGAACACACACTGACACACACTGAACACACTGAACACACTGAACACACTGACACACACTGACACACACTGAACACACACTGAACACACACTGAACACACACTGAACACACACTGAACACACACTGACACACACTGAACACACACTGACACACACTGAACACACACTGACACACACTGAACACACACTGACACACACTGAACACACACTGAACACAGACTGAACACACACTGAACACACACTGAACACACACTGAACACACACTGAACACAGACTGAACACACACTGAACACAGACTGAACACACACTGAACACACACTGAACACACACTGAACACACACTGAACACACACTTAACACACACTGAACACACACTGAACACACACTGAACACACTCTGAACACACACTGAACACACACTGAACACACACTGAACACACACTGTGATATGAATGTTGTAATAACAGCAGAGAGGATGTGGAGTGTGTCAGAGTGAGTAATAAAGTTGAAGTGTGTGTGTGTGTGTGTGTGTGTGTGTGTGTGTGTGTGTGTGTGTGTGTGTGTGTGTGTGTGTGTGTGTGTGTGTGTGTGTGTGTGTGTGTGTGTGAAACACTGACCTCAGCTCCTCATCTGTTGCTTCTCCTCCTTCATGAATCCATCAGAGGTTCTTTGATCTGATTGGCTCAGTGATCGGCTCCACGCGCAGTTTATAGATCCGCTCTGAAGTTTGCAGCATCCCGCGGTGCGCGCGCAGCCTCGGCGGTCCGGAGTTGGAGGTCTGGTTCTGGATTCTGGTTTCTGGTTCTGGTTTCTGGTTCAGGTTTCTGGTTCAGGTTTCTGTCCGTCAGCTCGGAGCTGAAGAGCGGAGACTCGATGGTTCCACGGAGGAGCTCCTGAAACCTGCCTCTGTGTCCTCCTGTGAGTCTGACAGCAGGACCCTCCTCCTCCTCCTCCTCCTCCTCCTACTCCACCTCTTTTCAGCCTCCTCCCTCCCTCCCTCCCTCCTCCCATCAGCAGCTCTCCACTCTTCTACACTGTAAAAACAAGTTCCGGCTGAGCTCGGGGTCTCGTTGAGGTGTGTCTCTGCAGGTAGAGGGAGCAGCACTGTGAGTATAAAGATACCTCAGACTGTGTGACAGGGGTTCCCAAAGTGTGGGTCGGGACCCCCTGGGGGGTCGTGAGATATCGTCCAGAATTATCTAAAAATATTGAATTTGACCCGTTAGAGTAAAAATATCAACAGAAACAGAAGCTAACCTTTAAATCAAACCCTGAAAACATAAAGTGTGATGAGTTCTTTTATTTTGGGTGAAGAGTGGCAGAGAAGCTGAGGTCATACCTTAGACACCTGGCTAACAGCTACGTCACCCCCACCTGTCAGTCAAATCAGCCCCGCCCTTATTTATGTTTGTTTATGCAAATGAGCTTCAACCTGCTGTAAACAGGTGAGTTCTATCTTAACTCCGCCCCCTCACCCTCCCTTTAACCCTTCACCTGCTGTACACAGGTGAGCTGTTTATAAATTCAGACGTACAGTCGTCATGACGACAGAAATGAGCTATAGAGACCCAAACTGTTTTTAACATGGGGCTCTATGGGGACTGACTCACTGCAGGAGACACACTCTAGTGGACTCTGGAGGAACTGCAGGAGACACACTCTAGTGGACTCTGGAGGAACTGCAGGAGACACACTCTAGTGGACTCTGGAGGAACTGCAGGAGACACACTCTAGTGGACTCTGGAGGAACTGAAGGAGACACACTCTAGTGGACTCTGGAGGAACTGAAGGAGACACACTCTAGTGGACTCTGGAGGAACTGAAGGAGACACTCTCTAGTGGACTCTGGAGGAACTGCAGGAGACACACTCTAGTGGACTCTGGAGGAACTGAAGGAGACACTCTCTAGTGGACTCTGGAGGAACTGAAGGAGACACTCTAGTGGACTCTGGAGGAACTGAAGGAGACACTCTAGTGGACTCTGGAGGAACTGCAGGTTTTGGGACTTCATTTTTTCAACACCTACCACCGGGAGGTCTTTGAGATTATTTTCTATCAGTTAACATGTTTCTATGGTTCACACACACACACACACACACACACACACACACACACACACACACACACACACACACACACACACACACACACACTCCTGGGTACACTGAGTGTGATGAACACAGACTGTTTTACAGTGCTGCTTCATGTATCAGATAAACTGTTTAAAGCAGCTGCAGCAAAGTTAGAGCTCACACACATCCAAATACAGAGGATTATTAAACAACACACACACACACACACACACACACACACCATTATGTCACTCATGATCTGCGTCTGTGCTGAGCAGAAGCAGGTGGGCGTGTGTGTGTGTGTGTGTGTGTGTGTGTGTGTGTGTGTGTGTGTGTGTGTGTGTGTGTTTCTGCAGATCTAATAAAGGATAGATGAACATCATGTGACCTCTGCTCAGATAAACGTTTGTGAAACTGGATTTATTTCCTGTTTATATTCTGCAGCACAGACAGTATAACACACACACACACACACACACACATCCTCACTGTGTGTGTGTGTGTGTGTGTGTGTGTGTGTGTGTGTGTGTGTGTGTGTGTGGTTGTTTGTCTGATTTGACTAATAGTGTTTAGAGCGAGCCTGTCGGTGTTTTTGCATGAAAACTTTGCTTCTCACATGTTGATGATTTAAAGCACAGTCTGGTTTTTTTCAGTAAGGAGAGGAGAAGAGCATGCTGGGAGCTATTCCTAACCATCATCATCATCATCATCATCCTCATCCTCATCCTCACCCCGCTCACTCACAGTGACTCCTCCTTGAACCTGTTCTCAGCTCACCTGACGTCTGTGGAAACTGTGAGAGTGGGCTGCTGGGTGAACTCTGGGTGGAGTCTGCTGAAGGTCCAGAGATCACCCTGATGTGATGCTTTCAAAGACGCACATGTGAAGTGCGTTTAAACAAAGCTCTCCCTCAGCGCTCATTGAACGGTGATGTGTTCACAGACTGACGTACACGCCGTGGTACTCTCAAACAGCGATGCATTCACTGGCTGACCTACATACAGAAGTGCTTCAGGGAGGACGTGCAGCGGAGGGGATCGAACCTGGAGAGAGCTCAGCCTTCCGAACACGCGGTCGCATCAACCCGCGCCGCAGTGAGGCGTTCACTGACCGGTGTCAGCGTTACAGTAATGCATTAGAAGTGTTTTTAAAGGGTGATGAGTTCACTGACTGACGTACATCAGAGCACCATTGATTGTACATTCACGGTTGACCTGTGATGCATTCACTGTACGTAAAATAGAACAAAGTCAGTTTGCATAGATCCTAGAACAGACTGAAGAAAGATCAGAGACACACACAGAGTTCACGTTCAACACAACGTCTCCGCTGACAGGTGTGAAACCGACACCCTGAGGTCAAAGGTCAGGGATCAGAGGAGGAAGATGATCACAGTCCTCTGTTGTTCTGTGTCTGACCCACACACTGTAGAAAATGTAGCTCTAGTGAAAGTTCAGACAGGAAGACTATAAACCAATCACAGCAGTTATTTAACTCTCCTCTCCTTCGTTCAATAGCTGACCCTCTTCCAGCTGCACGCTCCTGAGCTGTTATTGGCTAATCAGCGGCGGCGTCATCCAATAGCTCAGTGGCACGCCCTTATCATCAGCCTATCCCAGAGGAACATTTCACTGCTCAAGGCTTTCTCTTCTAAGTCTCCAGAGACTAAACTGAGATTCTCACTTCATCCTCTTTCAAGTTTCAAATTCTTCTCATTCCTTTCTCGTTAGTTTCTCCTAAAATTCACCAGGAGAAATAATTAAACCATGACATGAGTCTTATTGGAGACTTCAATGAGAGGTCTCATTAATGGATCATTGTCTTCTCTTTTGTTAAATATATTTTTGTCTTTATTTGACAGGACAGCTGAAGAGAGACAGGACATGTGGGGAGTAGTGAGCAGGGACCCCTGTGACGAGGACTGTAGCCTCTGTATGTGGGGCGCTTAGACCGCTAGACCACCAGCGCCCAAAAGAATCCGCCCTTTAATTCTAATAACCTGTCTAAATCCGGTCGGCCCTTTAGAGGCCCATATTTGAAATAAAGGGTCGGTCAGACCTGGAGATATGAAATCTCTATCTGTTGCAGTTTCTCTCAAATCCACTAAATCTTTGTGAAGTGGTTTTGTTCCACACAGACTTGGAAAGGAAGGACCAGACTGTGAAGTCAAAGAAGAGATCAGTTCACATCTAAAGTCCTGATCTGAAGTGGTTCACATGTTTTAATGAGGATTGTAAGTTTACATATAAATGTTAATTTTGCAGGGCTCTATAAATGTTGATGAAAGATGAGCTCAGGCTCTTTCTTTGATCCACCTGAGCTCAACTTGAGACACAAAAACTGAGTCTGACAAAAACAAATGGATGAGGTTAGACTGAGAGAGCTCCCTGATTTCTCCACCTGAGCTCAAAGGAGTCACAACACCTGAGGAATACCTGAGAACCATTTCAGACTTAGACCAGATCTCCTTTGGAACTGAAAGGGAGACTAAGCTGAGACTTAGTCTCTGGAGGCAAGAATGAGAAACAGGAGAGATAAGCTATCGTCTCATTCTGCCTTCAAACAGATCTCCTTGTTGTCTAGGAGACAGAAATGAAACACTTTGAGATCTCCTCTCTGAATTTATTTTCCTATGGGAAACTCTCTGCTGTCTTTTTAAATGTGTCTCTCTCTCCAGCTAGTTCCTTCTTGCATTGATGGTGCGCACCCCTCCACCTCCCCGTCTCCACCTGGTCTCTGCAAGTCTTCAATTCCTAGGATCATCATCAACCACCACCAGAGTCTGGACTCTAGGGGGATTTCTTCTGCTGCCAAATTCACGTATCCTACAACATGATCCCCACAGAGTCCTTACACCAAAGACTTCTGTCAAGTTCCATCATTCCTTCAGTTTTAATAAAGAACCTTAATATTCAGATTGTGTCTCTCCTGATTGAAATACGGACGTAGTCTCCGTGACGTCACCCGTCTGTTTCTGAAGAGATGTTTTCAGACCAATCGGCGGCGGGAGGCGGCGGCCATATTGCTTCTGTGGAGCCAGTGTGGCATAAAGAGGCGGAGTTTGAGCCTCCTCGCCAACAGCTGCAGTGTTCCTGCAGGCAGCTGAGCCTCTCATTGGAAGATTCCTAATCTCCATATCTTTGAAATCCCCCCCCACCCCCCCCTCACAGTGAGAGGACATCGAGACATGATCTATCCAGACTCCACTGGTCTTTAGAACCAGACTGTAAACATGTTTATTTCTGCTGTAAAGATCGGCTTTTTCCCGTTCATGTGTATGTGACTTCCTGTACTTCCAGAACCAGCCTCTAGTGGATCCTCCATGAACTGCAGTTTTTAACACTTCAGCATTGACTCATGTTTTTAGACCGGAGGTTGCCGCTTGGTCTGACCTCTGAACAATCTGCCCCGGATCACTCTGATGTGCTGCATTCACAACAAGGTGACCTTTGACCCCGCGCGCTGATGAATATCAGGGATTAGATGATAATCCAGGAGCAGGAGGGAGGTGGAGGGAAACCAGAGAGCATGCTGGGAAACACACTGAGAGGAATTAATCAAAGCTGTCTACACTAACTGGATCAGAGCCGGGGATTCCCACGCTCTGACAGACGTGTGAAGTAGACGTCATAATTAAAGATTATAGAGTAAAGGTCGTCATCACTCCGGCCGCCCGCCCGCCGCCCGCCCCCCCGGCTCACTCACAGTGACTCCACCTGCTGCGTTCACTCCTCAGCTCACCTGACGTCTTTACAAACCCCTCCTCTGATCGGGGAGCCTCGTAGCCTGCGTCGACCAATCAGACTGAACTGAGTTAAAGTACTTCCTGTTTACGTCACCAGCTGTTCCGCTTCATTGCTAACACCTCTCCTGTCAGCTAGCTAGCAACCTAGCTAACGTAATCAACCTTACTTCACCTGGTAGGTTCAGAATATCTGGAAGCTTCAGCCTCTGCGTGTTTCAGACTCCTCAGCTGTTTGTCCTGTTGGAACCGATAACCGGGTTCTAAAGAGAACTAATCGGCCGTCTGAGAGTCCACGGTTTGATGTGGCGTGAAATGAAAGTCAGGCTCAGCTGATGGATCCGTGTGTGTGTGTGTGTGTGTGTGTGTGTGTGTGTGTGTGTGTGTGTGTGTGTGAACTTCCATAACGCGTTGTAGAATCACGCTGTAGGACAACAACATTTCTCCATGGCGGCGTTTTGTCGTGGCGCTGCTGTGGAGACGGGTCTGTGTTTCTGCAGGCCGACAGGAAGTGTGCTGCAGCTCTGACTGTCATAATAAAAGCCTGAGTGTCCCTCTGAGGGTTCAGGTTGTTGCTGAGCTCGGCTCTCCTGAGGGCGTCTCCGTGGGGACGTCCTCAGCTGTGGATCTGCTGTTTGTTACAGGTCATGTTTTCACACTGAGGACTGAACACAAACTAAACGCCTGCAGCAACAGAGGGTCCAAGACCCTGTCCTTCAGCTCTCACGCTGCATCTCCTCTCTCTCTCTCTCTCTCTCTGTCTCTCTCTCTCTCTCTCTCTCTCTCTCCCTCTCTCTCTCTCTCTCTCTCTCTCTCTCTCTCTCTCTCTCTCTCTCTCTCTCTCTCTCTCTCTCTCTCTCTCTCTCTCTCTCTCTCTCTCTCTCTCTCTCTCTCTCTCCCTCCCTTTGAACTCTGTTTTCCTCTCTGAGCAACAGGACGAGGGGGACAAGGGGAACGAGGAGGACGAAGAGGACGAAGAGGACGAGGGGGACGAGGGGGGCAAGGGGGACGAGGAGGACGAAGAGGACGAGGGAGACGAGGAGGACGAGGGGGGCAAGGGGAGGAGGACGAGGGGGACGAGGGGGACAAGGGGGACAAAGAGGACGAAGAGGACGAGGGAGACGAATAGGACGAGGGGGGCAAGGGGAGGAGGACGAGTGGGACGAGGGGGAAGAGGAGGACGACATTCAGCCCTTCATTTGTCTGGCGTGTCTCAGAGACCCTGGTCTTCTTTGTCCCCGGCTGCTCGGGTTGACACGGTTCAGTGGAATCTCTCTGTGCAGAAATTAAACTGGACTCCTGGGGAATCGCTCGTCTCTCTCAATTTGTGCTGGATCTCCAGGGGAGCCGTGCAGCGGGGCAACAGATAAATGCCCTCTGATTCAGCACCAGCACGGGATAATTAACCCCGCCTCGCTCGCTCGCGGCCCCATCAGGTCCCCGGGAGTGGACTGGCTGTTATTTCATTAATGCAGCGTGTTGACGTGAGCCTCATCTAGTATTCAGGGCTCGTTTGTGTCTCCTGTTTCTCCTAATGGGATGAAGAAGGAGAGGAAGTCTGCACGGCGTCGATGGAGGAGACCCTCAGAAGGAATCGGATTATGTGGGCCAGGTGTCTCCTTACGGTTATTGATGATCAGCCTGATCAGCTTACACGCTGACAGATCCTGGAAGGACAAAGTCTGAACCACAAAGAGGGTCCTGCTGTAAACCAGAGTCTGCTGATTTACAGAAAGAGATCCTGCTCTGAGGAGCTGATCTCTCATGATGCTTCGAACACATCAGATCTTACCGACAGCTCAGATCAAGACTTTAAATGAACCCTCTTGATGAAGAGCATCTTAGACCCTAAACTAGGAGCTCATAAGCAGACCGTCTGAGGCCTGCAGGACTCACCAGCTCTGTGTGCGTTCATACGTAGTCTAGTTTAAACACTTTCAAATTCAGGACAGAGTTGAATCAGACTCAGTACCAGCTCAGCTAGTTTCAGGATATCTGTCCCCAGCGCTGCTGAGTCTCAGTTTCACTGTGAACAGTTCCTCAGAGTCTCAGTTTCACTGTGAACAGTTCCTCAGAGTCTCAGTTTCACTGTAAACAGTTCCACAGAGTCTCAGCTTCACTGTAAACAGTTCCACAGAGTCTCAGCTTCACTGTAAACAGTTCCACAGAGTCTCAGCTTCACTGTGAACAGTTCCACAGAGTCTCAGCTTCACTGTAAACAGTTCCACAGAGTCTTCCCTCTGGCTTCCTTCAGCGGTATGAACCTGAAACAGGAACTAATGTTCTTGTGATGTTCTTGTAATTAACGGGTCTTCAGTTTGCTGAAATAACAACATCATGATGCAGATTAGTCCAAAGTCCAAAGTCCAGCTTTGTCAGGTCTGTCCTCAAGAGGAGAAGAAAACTACGTCTACAATGTTTGTTTGTTGAATGGAGGTCTATGAAAGAGGATTAGAGACACTGATGTTTTTTTAGCTCTGACCTTCTTCATGGAATGTTCCATTTGTTCTCAGAATTCTGACATCATCAAAGACAGAATTCTGACATCATCAAAGACAGAACTCTGACATCATCAAAGACAGAATTTCTTGAGTTCCGTCTTTGATGTCAGAGTTCTAGAACCCCTGCTGCCCCCCCTGATGGTGGGCTCCATCCTCTCTGATGCGTTCTCTCGTTCCAACATGTGGTCGTTTTTAGGCTTCAGGTGAGATCAGCGTTTGTCCAGATGAACTGAATGAATCCGTCAGAGTTCTGAGCCGTGTGGTCTTTAAAAACTGAACTGTTGGGTCCGTCAGTGTTGGTCCTCGTGTGTGAGCTCTGTAAGAAGAGTCTTATCTGCAGACGTCTGCTCACACAGATGAATAAAAACGCTGAGTCATCATCAGATGATAGCTGACGGGTCTGGTGCTGCTCGTCTCGCCTCTTCCTCCTCTAACACAGATCTGCTCTGTTTTCTATAAACAGCTGATCTCTGAGAGGACAAAACAACCCCAGCTACAAACAGAGAGTTTCATGAGTCTGAGTTTGAGACGTGAAGTCACCACGACTCTGAGGAACGCCATGAAGACAATACTCATCAGGCTCCGACCACGAGACAGGAAGCAGTTTATCTTACCTCCTGATCAGCTGATCAATCGCACAGAGGACAGAGAGATGACCTCTGACCTCTGTGTTATTCATGATGCTGAGCAGCTCCAGGAGAAGAGACGGGCGACTGAGGCAGAGCAGCAGGTGAGGAGAGGAGGGACAGGTGAGAGCTGATGAGACTGAATCTGTGACAGCTCTGTTCAAAGCTTCAGGTGGCCACCAGAGCTTTACACCTCACTGGACCTCACTGTTACCTCCAGAGAAGAGATGCATGATGGGAGAAAGGTGGTCGTCTGGAACAGCAGCGACGTGAAATCTCCCCGAGCTGTCAGAGTAAACCGAGCCGAGCGGCAGAGCGGGGACAGACTGCTTCAGAGAGGGGACAGACTGCTTCAGAGAGGGGACAGACTGCTTCAGAGAGGGGACAGACTGCTTCAGAGAGGGGACAGACTGCTTCAGAGAGGGGACAGACTGCTTCAGAGAGGGGACAGACTGCTTCAGAGAGGGGACAGACTGCTTCAGAGAGGGGACGGACTGCTTCAGAGAGGGGACAGACTGCTTCAGAGCGGGGACAGACTGCTTCAGAGAGGGGACAGACTGCTTCAGAGAGGGGACGGACTGCTTCAGAGAGGGGACAGACTGCTTCAGAGCGGGGACAGACTGCTTCAGAGCGGGGACAGACTGCTTCAGAGCGGGGACCGGACTGCTTCAGAGAGGGGACAGACTGCTTCAGAGAGGGGACAGACTGCTTCAGAGAGGGGACAGACTGCTTCAGAGAGGGGACGGACTGCTTCAGAGAGGGGACGGACTGCTTCAGAGAGGGGACGGACTGCTTCAGAGCGGGGACCGGACTGCTTCAGAGCGGGGACGGACTGCTTCAGAGCGGGGACAGACTGCTTCAGAGAGGGGACAGACTGCTTCAGAGCGGGGACAGACTGCTTCAGAGAGGGGACGGACTGCTTCAGAGAGGGGACAGACTGCTTCAGAGAGGGGACAGACTGCTTCAGAGAGGGGACAGACTGCTTCAGAGAGGGGACAGACTGCTTCAGAGAGGGGACAGACTGCTTCAGAGAGGGGACAGACTGCTTCAGAGAGGGGACGGACTGCTTCAGAGAGGAACTGCAGGAGACACACTCTAATGGACTCTGGAGGACCTGCAGGTTGTGGGACTTCCTGTCTTCCTCTCTGCAGGGTCCTGCTGGGTTTGGAGGACAGACTGAATATTCGTTGTGATTGACAGATGAAAGTTGAATCTAGAAACACCTTTGGATAAAGTGAGATGTGTTCTCACACTCGGTGCTCTCCCACGTCTTCACTGAAGACGAAAACAGACCCTGTTACCCTGATGATCAGACTCTGGTTTGTCTCTTTAACTTGTAGTTGTGTAATATTTGAATCCCTCTCTCTGATGCTGCCTTCAGGGTCCTTTGTGTTTCCTAGTTTAACAGGAGGAGTTGGACCCTGCTGTGTGCTGACTGAAGTAAAGATTAAAGTTCTCTCATCAGTTCCATCCTCTCAGGTCTGATCCTGAACCGGCTCCTCTGGGCCTCTAACCATCGACGAGCTTGTTCACAGATCGACGCGGCTTAAAGACAGAAATCCAAAGACTGTTCCCTCCCCTCCTTACATCCCGTTAAAGGAGACAAGCTGTGTATTTAGTTTTGATTCCCTCCTGAGTGGAGCAGAGCGGAGGAACAATCGATGGAGGAAATTGTTCAGCAGAGAGACGAAGAAGAGGAGACGAGCTGCTGATTGGAAAACAGAAGGAGAAGGTCAAGAAGGACGAAGAGACGGAGGAACTGCTGAAATCGAATCAATCCCCAGAGTTAACAAATGAGCTGTGTGTGTGTGTGTGTGTGTGTGTGTGTGTGTGTGTGTGTGTGTGTGTGTGTGTGTGTGTGTAAATGTTAACATTGGCTCGCTGCTCCTGCTTCAGGCTCACAGTTTGTTTATGCTGAGATAACAGCTGGCTCTTACCCTTTACTCTGTATTGTTCCTCTTCTCTCTCTCACTCACACACACACACACACACACACACACACACACACACACAAACACACGTCTTTGTGTACTTGTGACGACCTTCAATGACATACAGCATTAAAGAAGTTAAACTTCACATAAATCTAACTCCACAACAAATGCACAAGTCTCAAAACCTGCAGTTCCTCCAGAGTCCACTAGAGTGTGTCTCCTGCAGTTCCTCCAGAGTCCACTAGAGTGTGTCTCCTGCAGTTCCTCCAGAGTCCACTAGAGTGTGTCTCCTGCAGTTCCTCCTGCAGTTCCTCCAGAGTCCACTAGAGTGTGTCTCATGCAGTTCCTCCAGAGTCCACTAGAGTGTGTCTCCTGCAGTTCCTCCAGTGTCCACTAGAGTGTGTCTCCTGCAGTTCCTCCAGAGTCCACTAGAGTGTGTCTCCTGCAGTTCCTCCAGAGTCCACTAGAGTGTGTCTCCTCCAGTTCCTCCAGAGTCCACTAGAGTGTCTCCTGCAGTTCCTCCAGAGTCCACTAGAGTGTGTCTCATGCAGTTCCTCCAGAGTCCACTAGAGTGTGTCTCCTGCAGTTCCTCCAGTGTCCACTAGAGTGTGTCTCCTGCAGTTCCTCCAGAGTCCACTAGAGTGTGTCTCCTGCAGTGAGTCAGTCCCCATACAGCTCCATGTTTACAGCAGGTGAAAGGTTAAAGGGAGGGTTAGGGGCGGGGCCTCTAGCTGTCCCCTCAGCTCACTCAGTCCCTGACCTTTGACCCTAGGCCGTGTTTGTTCATGTAAATATCCAACAGATGATCAGTCTGTCTCTTTATTGGTCCGTCTGAGACGCAGAACTCAGTTTTCAGTCACATGACAGCATTACTTATTTATGTGTCAGCATGTGTTGGAGTCATCAGACCTGGTGTCTCATTTCCCCAGAGTTCAAGTCTGAGTCCAGTCAGAGTCACCAGAGAAGAGCCCAAGGTGAGTAAGAGTCCAGTCCCCGTTACCCCCCAGAGACATCTCTAGAGACGTCTTCAGAGACATCCCCAGAGACGTCCCCAGAGACGTACCCAGAGACGTCCCGTGAGATGTCCCTAGAGACATCCTCAGAGACGTCCCCAGAGACGTCCTCAGAGATGTCCCAAGAGACGTCCCGAGAGACGTCCCGAGAGACGTCCCCAGAGACGTCCCCAGAGACGTCCCCAGAGACGTCCTCAGAGACCTCCCCAGAGATCTACTCAGAGAAGTCCAGAGAGACGTCCTCAGAGACGTCCTCAGAGACGTCCTGAATTTGTCCTCGCAAAGATGGCAGAACACACACACACATACACAGCACTGACGCAGACACACACAAATACACACAAATACACACACGCACACAAAGCATGCACGTACACACACGCAAACATACACACACACACATAATTACACATACACATAAATATACACACACACACACAAACCTAGCACGCACACATGCATGCACACACACAGACACGCACATACACACACACACACGCATGTACGCACAAACAGACACACACACATACGAATGTATGCACACAAAAAAACACACACACAAACACACACACAAACACACACATACACATACACACATACACACAGGGGATGGAGCTGTAATGGCCTCGGCGGTGGCGTCCCTGGGCGGCGTCCCTCTCTCTGCAGGACTGTAACTGGACTCCTCGGGTCTCATGGCGCTGTAACGTGACGTCCTGATCTGGTTAACATGTTCAAACAGCCGGCTCAGAGATTCATCCTCTCATGTCTGAGATTTATTAAAACAGGAATATTCAGCTGCAGACTTAAATCAGTTTCTTATTCTTACATGGTTCAGACATTCTCCTCTCTCCTCCTCCTTCAGACACACGTGGAGTCACAGCAGAAACATTCAAGCTTTATGAAAGAGTGAAAACTTCAGATTCTGTTTCTCTGAAGGAAACCAGAAACAAACATTTCTTATGGGTTTGAACATTAAAGGAGAAGTTAGCAGCGGCGCGGCGTCAGAGCTCAGAAACACTGGAGCAGCAGATTATTCAGACGTGACATTTCCTGGAACTGTTGTGGACTTTCTGAAAGATAAATTCCTCCTTTGATAAGATGAGCTGTGAATTTGTGACTCTGCTCCCAGATTTTCATGATGCATATTAAACAGAGCTGATCTCTGCCGCTCTCCCACTTACTCCCTCTTGTGTTCTGTTTCTATTCCTGTCCAGCAGCTCTGAGTCAAAAAGTCCTGCAGGAATCAAACAGGAAACGCTCCTTTGTACATCAAACTCAGACTCAACAGCCCGATGATACAACCGCCATGCAAACACCTGCAGGAGCACGCTCCATACACTGACATTATACTGTTATATTCCAGCAGCAGCAGCAGCAGCAGCACTCAGCCAGCTTCAGGCCCATTATCCTGCACGGAGGATGTTCATCCACTCAGCACCCACATGCAGCACTCTGGCCTCCTCTGAGTTCATGAACCGCTCAGAAAATAACTTTACATCATCCACAAAAACTCTCAGCCTCCAAACTCCATCAAACAGACAGAAACTCCCTGCAAACAGCCCGAGCCGTCAGGAGGGACCTGCAGGATCAGAACTCTGAGGACCAGAGTCAGAAAACTCAGAGACCAGGTCTCTGCTGAAAAGAGCTTCATCAGAACCAGAACCACCTCTGGGGTTTGATCCACCACTAATTCAACTCAGTCACTTTCTAAGAGTTTCTGACTTTTAACATTTCTCAGTGTTAATGTTTCCTGACCTAGTGACTCAGGAGGAGGCTTTTTATCAGGACTGTACCGACTGATGTGTCTCTACTAAAGATTGATGTGTCTCTACTTTACATAGAGACTGATGTGTCTCTACTTTACATAGAGACTGATGTGTCTCTACTAAAGACTGATGTGTCTCTACTTTACATAGAGACTGATGTGTCTCTACTAAAGACTGATGTGTCTCTACTTTACATAGAGACTGATGTGTCTCTACTAAAGACTGATGTGTCTCTACTTTACATAGAGACTGATGTGTCTCTACTTTACATAGAGACTGATGTGTCTCTACTAAAGACTGATGTGTCTCTACTAAAGACTGATGTGTCTCTACTTTACATAGAGACTGATGTGTCTCTACTTTACATAGAGACTGATGTGTCTCTACTTTACATAGAGACTGATGTGTCTCTACTAAAGACTGATGTGTCTCTACTTTACATAGAGACTGATGTGTCTCTACTAAAGACTGATGTGTCTCTACTTTACATAGAGACTGATGTGTCTCTACTAAAGACTGATGTGTCTCTACTTTACATAGAGACTGATGTGTCTCTACTAAAGACTGATGTGTCTCTACTTTACATAAAGACTGATGTGTCTCTACTTTAGGTAAAGACTGATGTGTCTCTACTAAAGACTGATGTGTCTCTACTTTACATAAAGACTGATGTGTCTCTACTAAAGACTGATGTGTCTCTACTTTACATAAAGACTGATGTGTCTCTACTTTAGGTAAAGACTTATGTGTCTCTACTTTACATAAAGACTGATGTGTCTCTACTTTACATAAAGACTGATGTGTCTCTACTTTAGGTAAAGACTTATGTGTCTCTACTTTAGGTAAAGACTTATGTGTCTCTACTTTACATAAAGACTGATGTGTCTCTACTTTACATAAAGACTGATGTGTCTCTACTTTACATAAAGACTGATGTGTCTCTACTAAAGACTGATGTGTCTCTACTTTACATAAAGACTGATGTGTCTCTACTTTAGGTAAAGACTGACGTGTCTCTACTTTACATAAAGACTTATGTGTCTCTACTTTAGGTAAAGACTGACGTGTCTCTACTTTACATAAAGACTGATGTGTCTCTACTTTACATAAAGACTGATGTGTCTCTACTTTACATAAAGACTGATGTGTCTCTACTTTAGGTAAAGACTGATGTGTCTCTACTAAAGACTGATGTGTCTCTACTTTAGGTAAAGACTGATGTGTCTCTACTTTAGGTAAAGACTGATGTGTCTCTACTTTAGGTAAAGACTGATGTGTCTCTACTTTAGGTAAAGACTGATGTGTCTCTACTTTAGGTAAAGACTGATGTGTCTCTACTTTAGGTAAAGACTGATGTGTCTCTACTAAAGACTGATGTGTCTCTACTTTAGGTAAAGACTGATGTGTCTCTACTTTACATAGAGACTGATGTGTCTCTACTAAAGACTGATGTGTCTCTACTTTACATAGAGACTGATGTGTCTCTACTAAAGACTGATGTGTCTCCACTTTACATAGAGACTGATGTGTCTCTACTTTACATAGAGACTGATGTGTTTCTACTTTACATAGAGACTGATGTGTTTCTACTTTACATAGAGACTGATGTGTTTCTACTTTACATAGAGACTGATGTGTTTCTACTTTACATAGAGACTGATGTGTTTCTACTTTACATAGAGACTGATGTGTTTCTACTTTACATAGAGACTGATGTGTCTCCACTTTACATAGAGACTGATGTGTCTCTACTTTACATAGAGACTGATGTGTTTCTACTTTACATAGAGACTGATGTGTCTCTACTTTAGGTAAAGACTGATGTGTCTCTACTTTAGGTAAAGACTGATGTGTCTCTACTTTAATTTAAATCAACAGGAAGTTAGAAAGTATTTTTTAAATCGTTCTAATAATCCTTCTTAAGCCCCCGTTCTTCAGTGAGGAGAGAAACGTCTTTAAGAAAGCAGCTAAAGGAGGGCGGATTATCTCTCTGACCTGCAGAGACATTTTCTAAATGAATTCAAAATAAACCTGAAAATAATGAAAGGACCAAGAACACTAAAGATATACGGTTCCCTCACTGAAGAACTCCTCACTGAATTGTACACAATTCATTTATTAAAACATTGTTATTATTTATTTTCTCTGTTTGTCTAATTTTCTCATTTACCTGAACTCACCACCTGCAGCTGCTTTGTTCTCTTTAATGAATGTTGAAGCTCTTTATGAATGGACCCTTTGTTTGTTTCAACATTTATAATAAAGTTTTGAAAAAAAGTCTGAGCAGGAAGCAGTGTACACGTCACGAGAACTGTACGCCTCCTCTCGCGATACTTCCTGCGGGTATAAAAGCCTCGCGGACTCCTCCTCGGTCTTTCTTTCCCTTTAGCGGTGAAGGTGCAACAGTAATCGGTCGTCCCGACTCCGGGTTCATCCGACACCCTCACCACCCAGCTGAACTGAGCTCTACAGCGGCACCATGCCTCCCAAATTCGACCCCAACGAGATCAAAGTCGGTACGTGTTCTCTAAAGGGGGTCCTAAGGTTCGTTCACGGCCAACATGGAGGCCGGCCTGTGAACGGAACACGGTAAAGACGGGCTCGCGACGCTTCAACCCTAAATCTGCTTTAATGTAATATCTGCATGATGACGTCATAGACTGTAAATATGCTGACCCCCATCCTGAAAGTCTGACTGAGTGACCCGGGTCCGGGTCTGAGGATGAGGTTGTGATTTAAAGACTGACTGTGGATGAGACCACGTGGGAGGAATGTGCTAGCTTGATGCTAATGCTAACAGTGGTTCATGTTAATTTAGCTTGATGCTAATGCTAACAGTGGTTCATGTTAATTTAGCAGAAAAGTGAGTTAGAATAAGTTAAAGGTTAAAATCTTACCTGTCCTGTTCACATGTAATTTGAATGTTTTACTAAAATGTGAAGCCTGATCTGTGAAATGTGAAAATGAAGTTGAATCCATCTCTGTGATTTATTAGTCTTTAAATGAATAATGTAATATTTATCAGGTGTCGTGTGTCAGGTCAGACTTTAAACTTTAAACTGGTGTTTTATTCTATTAGAACTGAAAATCACCAGATGTAAATCTGTAGCTTGAGTCCATCCTGAGGTGATCTTCAGGTGATTCACTGAAAGCAGCAGGTAGACTTTAGGAACTCACACTGACTCCATATTAGTGATAAATATAATCTGCAGTTTAAGTTGAGCTGGTTTCCTTATGTTGAATTTATCATTCCAAAGAGGCAAAGACTGGTTCAGTGTGAGGACTTTAAATCAGAGTTAATTATTGATCTCTTAATTGAGTCTGTCCTCAGGTGAAGTCACCAATCAGTGCACCAGGTTTTAATCTCCTCTGAGGACCTACAACACTGCACATCTGTACAACCCGCCAAAATAAAACACCTGCCTATCAAGAGATTAGAATATCTAAAAATTAATATATTCCATGAGTTTTATTCAAGAGTTTTTATTCAATTTATTTAAGACTTCTACAACAAGTAGTTATGATTAATTTGAAATATTTAATCCTGAAGTATTGAACTAATTTTGAGTTATTGCAAATTAAGTGAACTTCACACTTTTAGAAATACACCAGAATATTTTAATATCCATCAGGAATTTTTTGTTGCACATTTTAACTTAAATTCTATATTTGATTTGTATTAAGTTGACTAACTATCTATTCTGCTTTTCCTCTTATTTGTAAGAGGTTATCTAATCACATGTTTGGGAATCATTGTTTAAAACTAATAATATGAATCTGAGCAGATGAAGCCTTTTAAATGTTTAATACTCCGATTTTATTAAACCAGTTTTACCTGCTCAGGTTGATTTTGAATCAAACACTGAAATGTGTCTTTAATGATTTCAAGGTTTCATAAATCTGCACCTCCTTGTTTTTATGATCAGCTGTCTGTCAGTGAAGTTTGAACACAGAGTGATATATCTGAACTCTTCTCCCGGCTCTGTGTTCCTGCTCTTTATTCATCTTCTCTCATCCCTCTCTCGTCTCTCAGTGTTCATGAGATGCACAGGAGGAGAAGTCGGAGCCACCTCTGCCCTCGCCCCTAAGATCGGACCTCTGGGTTTGGTGAGTGTTTTCACCCGTCATCGTAGGAACCAGCCTCCCGCCACTATACCTGTCTGTCAGAGTGACTGAGTATAATCCAGTGGAGGCTCAGAGCGACCCGGCTTTAGGAAACAGAGCTGTTCACACTCATGGACCGCTCTGTGCCGTAAAGACTGGAACAAAACATGCTTTGATCTCCGTCTTACTGCAACGACTTTTAGTTTCTTTAAAGGTGACATATCATGAAACTGGACTTCTTAATGGTTCCCTGAAATCTGTGTCCCTGTCTACAAACCCCCTGAAAAGTCAAAGACTCCATTCTGCCCCTGTTCTGATTTCTCCACCTTTCTGTAAATGTGTGCTGAAACCAGCCGTTTCAGTTTTCAGTGTTTTTCATCCGTCACAACGCCATCCGGTCTGTAACAGGAAGTCAGAGCTCGGAGCTTGTTCAGCCCATAGACTGTATAAAATACAACTCAACCCCTCCTCCGTTTTTCATTCCCTGCACACATGTGTGCTAACAAGGAGCTTAGGAGGGAGGCATGCTAGTTGGAGGCTGTCTTAATAAACACAAAGGTCGCTTTGACTCCCCACGTCTGCAGATTTGAAGATCTAGTGGATGATTTTTAGTTTTCATGGAAAAGTGCTAGCGCTAGTTAGCATAGCCACATAGCTACATGTTGGTAGCTGTGTACCAAGACACACGTCGACATGCTGACAAATAAAACAACAAGAAACACTAAATCTGTGACCAATGGTTCAGAAAGGTCCTGCTGCAGGCGCCTCTCCATCAGGATCAGATTCTGGATCAGATTCAGAGGGTTGAAGTAACGCGGGTCTGTGAGCAGCCGTGTATATTCAGCCAACATGTAAACATTAGATCAACGTGCTGGACAGCCGAGGCCACGCCCACTTCCTGAAGGGGCGTGGTCAGAGAGCTCATTCTCATTTAAAGGCACAGACACAGAAAACAGCCTGTTCTGAGCAGGGCTGAAAAAGAGGGGTTTACAGGCAGACCAGAATCTGATTTCAAAGAGTTTTTATGAGCATAAACTTTAAAGACATGTTTTGGGGACCTCTTAGACCAAGATATGTTGATGAAAAACAGCAGGATATGTCACCTTTAAATGTGTAATCAGTGATATGAAACCTCACACCTGTTTTCTTAGAGTAAAGTTATAAATCTTAATTTAGACACATTAAAGTGTCAGCTGTGAAAGCTTGTGGTTGTATAGTTAAATGTAGGTCTCGTCTGTGATCTGAATATCTTCACATGGTTCAGTTTCTCCGCTCTAACGTCTGATCTTCTGTTTCTCTCTTCAGTCTCCCAAGAAAGTTGGTGACGACATCGCAAAGGCCACCGGGGACTGGAAGGGTCTGAGGATCACCGTGAAGCTGACCATCCAGAACAGACAGGCAGCGGTGCGTATGGTGACATCACACATTGAGCCCTTGCGGGTCACATGACCCTGTGGAGGCAGGAGAGTGACCTTGTGTGTGTGTGTGTGTGTGTTTCAGATCGAGGTGGTGCCCTCTGCGTCAGCTCTGATCATCAAAGCTCTGAAGGAGCCTCCTCGTGACAGGAAGAAGGTCAAGAACAGTAAGTGATGCTCACGCCGTGTTTGAATTTAAGGTTTCAGTTTGAAGCGGACAAACATTAAAACGTTTCTCCGAACTCTTCCAGTCAAGCACAGCGGGACCGTGACCTTCGAGGAGATCGTGGGCATCGCTCGTGTCATGAGACATCGCTCCATCGCCAGGGAGCTCTCAGGTGAGGTTCTAAACATCCTGGAGGTTCCTCTCTCTTCGTCTCTTGGTACCTGTAAAAGTTCCCTCAGCCTCCCGCCACTATGCCTGTCTGTCAGAGTGACTGCGTATAATCCAGTGGAGGCTCAGAGCGACCCAGCTTTAGGAAACAGAGCTGTTCACACTCATGGACCGCTCTGTGCCGTAAAGACTGGAACAAAGTGAACATCTGATGCAGTTTGATCAGAGTCTGTGTTTACCTCCTGCAGTTATTCAATCTCTAAATGAGCTGTGGACACGTCTCAGCGTCTCCTTCACCTCCTGAACCATCCGTTTCATTTCAGGAACCATCAAAGAGATCCTGGGAACCGCCCAGTCTGTCGGCTGCTGCGTGGACAACCGTCCTCCTCACGACATCATCGAAGACATCGACAGCGGCAAAGTGGAGTGTCCGTCTGAGTAACTGGACCAAACAATAAAGTGTTCTCAAACTGAGCTCCTGGTGTCCGACCTGTTCTTCATGTCAAATAAAAACCTGTTCTGAATCCACCCGGTCCCAGACTGAGACTTCAGTTTGATGTCTGAGTGTTTCTGTGACTCATCAGCTGAACCTGTGAAGGGACCTGATGCTGGAGAACTGAAGGGAACCAGAACCTCCCAAGTGGGCAAGGAAGCAGATATTTAGAGGCACAGGTTGTAGATTCAACTCACCTGGTCCTGAAGTCCAAGTCCTGACTGCAGGAGCTCCTCTCCAGGTAGAGGAGACGCTTCTTCTCGGGTCCTGAGTAAACAGCACGTCTGGGTCTCTCTCAGGGTCTCTGGCTTTAGTTTGATTTGTCTCTTTGAAGCTGTGGACCTGATCAGCTGATCAGCGCTCTGAGGTGTGAACACAGCGTACACACATAAAGATCAGAGTTCACTTGTAAACATGGTTTTAGATCTGACCCGGTCTGTAGAGGGTGATGGTCTCGCTTCTATTCTGGTTTCTCTACAATAGGCCAAAGCTCACTGGCGCCCCCTGGGGGTGATAAACTTAATATGAACCTTAAACTACCACACTTTAAAAACCTGAACTGCTTCATCCTCGTTGGAAGCTGATTTCAGGCGAGAGGAAACGAGTCATGAGGAACTGATGCCTTTAAAATGTTCTGATTCTGTCAGACACACCCCATGTGACCTGATGTGGATCCTTCAGCTGGTCTGACTCTGGAACTCCCACCCGAGCTCTCTGAGGGGACCCCGAGCTCTCTGTGAGGGGACCCCAGAGCGCTCACTGAGGGGACCCTGAGCTCTCTGTGAGGGGACTCTGAAAGAGCCTATAAATAAAGTATTACTGAAGTAGATTTCTCACTAACTGACCGAAAATCACAAAAACAGTGAAATATAATTCAACCTTTGTTACCGTCACATCTTCAGTGTGCAGCAGTCCTGTGTGTGTGTGTGTGTGTGTGTGTGTGTGTGTGTGTGTGTGTGTGTGTGTGTGTGTGTGTGTGTGTGTGAAGTCACGATCGAAGGCAGTTTGATTTTTTTATACAAAATATTTATTGAAAATTTCAACCATCAAAAACAATTCTACAAAAGTATAAACGTTCAAAACGGAGAAAAGGCTGACAGACCCCGGAGCAGCTGGTTCCTCTGAACCCGGTCCAGCTCAACGTTTCTTCACAGACGACCCTGATCCGGTTTAAACTTCCTTAGCTCTACGCGCTCTGTCAGCTGTCTAACACACACAGACCGGTCCTCTGACTCAAACACAGACCGGTCCTCTGACTCAAACACAGACCGGTCCTCTGACTCAAACACAGACCGGTCCTCTGATTCAAACACAGACCGGTCCTCTGATTCAAACACAGACCGGTCCTCTGACTCAAACACAGACCGGTCCTCTGACTCAAACACAGACCGGTCCTCTGATTCAAACACAGACCGGTCCTCTGACTCAAACACAGACCGTCATTAACACAGATCTGTGTGAGGACGTCTCCGCTCAACGTTACATCATGTGATGAAAATACTCCAGATTTAAATCGTACACTTCCTGTTTTATTGTGAAGTCCTCTTCCTGTTTGGATGAACTTTGACCTTTAATCTAAAGTTGTTTTGATCATCATGTTTCTGAGTCTGCTGCTGTGTGAGCTCTAACAGGGTTTCACTCCCTCCTGTGGTGAAATGATGGAAGAGCCTGTTTACTAAAGACGACTCAGTTTGTTTGTTTGTTTGTTTGTTTGTTTACCATCAATCGATCCCGTTAGTAAGAAAAGACAGAGCTATAAAAAGAAGAAGAGGTATAAAAGAGGAGGAAGTGCTGATGGAGTTTGACTTTGTGCTTTTGTTTCTTATTGGAAGACAGCTGCTGCCCCGCCACAATAAAAGTCCCCTCACCTCACGGACCTCGATGTACTGATTCATGCCGGCTCTACGATGACCCAGCAGCACCTGAACGCACCACATCCAGCCTGTGATAACCTCATAGTTCATCAGAGCTTCATCAGTTCTCCACCTCCTCCTCCTCCTCCTCCGCCTCGTTCTCGGCCTCAGGCTCCTCCTCCATGCGCTCCTCTTCCTCCTCCTCCTCTTCCTCTCGGCTCTTGTCGTTCTCAGAGTCGGTCTTCTTCTCTTTGTCTTTTCTCTTCTGCTCAGAGACTTCCTTCTTGCCTTTCTGGCCCTTCTTGTAAACTGTGGAGAAACACAGACACGTTAACGGGACAGGAAGTGAGGACGCGTCCTGGCCTCCACGCTGGATATTTATTTAATGGTCTGCTATGACGAGATCTCTTCTGAGCGCCACGTGTTCGGCTCAGGATCTGTCAGTTAGAGCTCACGGTGTCAGTAGAGGTTCGCTGCCTTCCTTTGTCTCTGGTGGCGGCACACGTGACCACAGAATAAAAGCATTTGGGAACTCGTGAGAACGACTCTGAACATTTTACCGACTCAGGAGAACCATCTGCTGAGTCGCTGATAAAGAAGCTCTGAAACCTTTTAGTGTGGGGACGTTTCCACCGCAGGAACCCGGGTCTAACTTTAGTTCTGGAGTCTTACTTTTCAAAAGGTACACGACCTTTAGGGGGCGGGGCCTGCCAGGCGGAATGTTTCTGATTGGTCAAGTACCCTCAGTGTTTTTATTTCACCACACCACACCAGTGTGACAAAGTGACACGGTCTTTATTCTGGTGTGATGTTTTCTGATGTACTGACCCTCCAGAGCTTCTCTGAGCGGCTCCAGGAATCGCTCAAACTCCATCTCCTCCATGGCGGCCAGAACGTCTCCTGCATTCAGAGTCTTCCTCTTGGCTTTCATGGCGAAGTTGTTGGCACTGAAAAGAGAAAGGTCTTTAATGAAGGAGCAGTTCAGCGACTCTGAGACGTGAGGAAAGTTTGGATCTGTTGACTCAGACGCTGATGTTCTCTCTCTGTGTGTCTGAAATGTGTGAAGTGATGAATAAAAGATGAATAAACAGAGTTTGAGGAACACATTCAGAGTGTGTAAGAGTTTAAAGTGTTTCTTTATTCTTACCAGGACGTGGCGTACAACACGAACACGCTGGCAGCTTGGGAAATGGCTCGGCGAGCTTCTTTGGACACGTTCACCCCATCTGGGAGCTGAGAGGACAACAAACGGTGCGGAGGAGTTAAAGACCACGCTGCATCCAAGAGGACAGGTCTCATCTAAGGACATGTCTCATGTGAGGACACGTCTCATGTGAGGACACGTCTCATGTGAGGACACGTCTCATGTGAGGACACGTCTCATGTGAGGACACGTCTCATCAGAGGACACGTCTCATCAGAAGACACATCTCATCAGAGGACACGTCTCATCAGAGGACACGTCTTGCAGAGGATATGTCTCGTCTGAGGACAGGTCGCATCAGAGGAAACGTCTCATGTTAAGACACGTCTCCTGGACGACACGTCTCATCTGAGGATACGTCTCATTTGAGGATACGTCTCATGTTAAGACACGTCTCATCAGAGGACACGCCTCATGTTAAGACACGTCTCATGTTAAGACACGTCTCATGTTAAGACACGTCTCATGTTAAGACACGTCTCATCTGAGGACACGTCTCATGTTAAGACAAGTCTCATCGGAGGACACGTCTCATCTGCTTATAGTTAAGCTGGATCAGGCTTGGACCAGCTTTTGTCATGCTGCTATAGGCCTAGACTGCCGGGGGAACTGGCACACTGACACACTGGGATCCTAGCTCACCCTCTTCCCCCCAACCCCCTCATCACTTACTTTAACTCTGCCTGTTCCATTAAAGTTACTAACCATAGACCTTTCTGGAGTCCCTGAGCTCCATTGTCTCGTAGGTTCCTCTGAGCTGCCGTAGACGTCCTCCTGCTGCGGACGTGCTGGACTCCAGCTGATACGGACGATCTGGACTCCAGCGGCAACAGCTTCTACGACTCGTCTCATCACTATCACCTCTCTCTCTTACTCCCCTCTATCTGTCTTTCCAGACCCAACACGGTCTCAGCAGATGGCTGTCTAACATGAGTCTGGTCCTGCTGGAGGTTTCTGCCTGTTAAAGGAAGTTTGTCCTCTCCACTGTAACTAGCTAAATACTGTGAGGTGTAATGCTCATGATGGATTAAGGTGGGGTCAGACTGAGTCTTACCCTGTCTTGGTGTTGGGTCTCTGTTCATAATTTGACATAGTGTGGTCTAGACCTGCTCTGTTTGTAAAAGCGTCTTGAGATAACGTTTGTTGTGATTTGGCGCGATACAAATAAAGATTGATTGATTGACACGCATTACGATTCCTCGTGCGTTCTGTCTCCACTGATCTACTTTAGCTTCTATCACGTGTTCTACACGTGTTTTATTCCCGTGTGGTTTTTAAATGCGTTATCTTTAAAAGGTGACACACCTGTGTGACAACATTAATGTTTGTCCAGAGTTAAAGACGAGTTAGAGTTAAAACTATGAATATTAAACTTTAGAGCGCACAGACGTGAAGACTGACTTGTCTTCAGTCAGAGGAGACAGGTGAAACATGTCAAACAAAAGGACATGTGCTTCATCTGAACAAAGAAACTACCTGTAGCCCGTGTCAGACCAGATAGGTGATTTTAATATAAGCCCCGCCTCTGACAAAGCATACAGCCAATCATACTTCAGGATTTCAGGGTGAAGAATGGGCTGGCCAATCAGATTACACAGAGGCCTCCTGGCCCCCTCTGAGCCCGCCCCTGCTCTCTTTGTTAAACTGAGTCTGTTTTTATCTTTAAACATTTAGACCCTCGGAGATAATCCTCTTTGTGTTTACACACTTTAACAACACACCGGGTCCCGGTTCTGGTCTCGGTTCACTCACCGCCTCCTTAATGATCCGGGTGATGACCGCGTTGGGCAGGTTCAGGTCCTCGGGTCTCTCCGCCATGTGTCCCCGCTCAGTGAAGCGTCCTCAGCGTGTAACGGTTCCTCCCGGCCCGGGGAGAGCTGCTGATGCTAACTGATTATCTTACAGTGCTGTGCTAGCCTGAGCTAACTGAAGCAGCTAGCTAATGATGCTAGCCTGAGCTAAGTGAAGCAGCTGGCTAATGATGCTAGCCTGAGCTAACTGAAGCAGCTAGCTAATGATGCTAGCCTGAGCTAAGAGAAGCAGCTAGCTAATGATGCAGGTGAAGTGTTCAGGCTGGTGTCCAGGTGTTAAAGTCAGGTAATTTACTGACTCTGAAGTTCGATCATTAAACGCTCTGAAGTTTCCCGCGTCTCCACCTGAACGGATTTGTTTTGGGACGTTTCCCGCGAACTGTCCAAGCACGATCCGTACTACGTCACCTTTCAACTTCGACCTTCTACGCAGGCGTGACGTGACCGGACGTGACGTACGTGACCCGTTTGGTGCGCAGTGGAATGTCATGGCCGGGACAGGAGTTTATTTGTTTTTTGTTATTTTAGATTTACATTTAAATTATATATATATTTTTTAACAATAATAATAATAATAATTATTATTATTATTATTGTTATTATATTTAGTATTCATATATATGTTATTATTATTATTCTTTATTATTATTGATCCTGATGAGGTCTGGACAGGAGTGTTTCTAAATCTTCTCTTTTGTCCTGGAACATCTGACATCCAGTCATTTTAATCTGTAAACTTTAAGTCTCTGTATGTCGTTCATTCCTCGTGTTCTGTCCTCATATCTTTGACTCAGTCTTTAAGCAAAGCAGTTTTTAAAAATATCGATTTAATAATGACGTTTATTATTGATGTTACTTTCACAACATGTTTCTTGTTTTCAGTCTTTACCTGCTTTAAATGTATTTAGATTAACAAACATTTCACACTTTTTAGTTTTTGGAAAGCTTAAAAACATTCAATGATTCATGATCCACATTTAAAAAAAGCAATTCTGAGTAAGGCTTGTAATTATTTCAGAACACACCAGGATGTGTTTTTACATTTCACATATTTTATATCTCTAAGCCTCTCTGTCCCTGTCCCAGCCATAGTTCGTTATAATTTAATATTAATATAATGAATAATAAAGTTTACTAAATGATTAAAAAAATAATGTATAAGTTTAAGGAACAAACACACATTGTTGACTCATTTGTAATCTGAAATATGGCCCCCGGTTGTAAATGTTATTTGATATTTAGTGATGTAAAGTAACACATTGTTTTTAGTCTTTTTATTAAATGTGTTGAAAAAGAAAAAAGCACATCTTTTTCTTTCATCCTTTAAAACATGAGCCCACAGATTCTTCTGATGACGCTCAGGTCAGCGTGTTTAATCTAACCTGCCCCATCACTTTAACGAACACAGCGCTCTGACTAACCGCCCCACACTGAAGTCAGAATCATACCACTTGTTTTATTTGTAGTGTAAAGATCAATATTTCAAACCGTGACTGGGCAGACTTCCAGCAGCAGGTCAGGGTTTGTGGGGGGAAAGGTGTCAGGGTGGTCTCCATGGCAGCGTGCTTCCTCACACATGCAGCCCACACGTTGTAAAGCGCTCTAGAGGAGGAATATGTAATGAAAGGCGTGTTTCTACGCCCACTGGGTTCAAGCGTCTGTGGCCGTTTCTGGGCAGCGCTCCAGGACACCAAAGTTTGCTCTGATTAGAATCTGTGAAACAACCTCGCAGCACTCCTTCACTGTGCTCACCTGACACTCACCTTTCACTCACCTGACACTCACCTGACACGGCTACAGGTCGCTGCAGACTGCAAACAAATAATAATATCAAGAAATCAAACGAGACAAACCAAATCAATACTCAGAGAATAACAGCACAGAGTTTGATTTGTTCACATCAGGCCTCCACACATCGTCTGTTTGCTTAACTGATCACACTCACACGCCCGCCATCTTCCTCACGCTGCTCAGTGGGGAGCTACAGACAGGTAGAGGATGAGACATGTCGTTACAGCAGCAGGTTACCAGAACAAAACATACACAGACGTACTAAACAGCACTGTTTATGTTAGCCTTTGAGCTGGGATGTGATTTAAATAACATTAAATAGTCAAGCGATAATAAATGCAGGTATTTCTGATTTAATTGGGACTCCCCACCTTTTCATGAGTCCCACGTTTGTGTGACACATAGTCATGCTGGACCAGTCAGCCTGCAGAGGGTCGTGCAGAAACACACTGCAGAGGGAGTATTTGTGATCTTGGATATTGATTCTCAGAGTTGCTTCTTAAACATGCACGGTTGATCAATGCACAGGCCATCAGGGGGCTCAAGGGGCTCAGGGGCTCAGGGGGCTCAGGGGGCTCAGGTCTCTGTGTGCTCCTTCAGTTCAGTTCTGAGCAAACTGACCTTTACATTTAACTCTGATGGCTCTGTGGATTCTTTCGTATGAAAAGGGGGAAAAAAGGATTCCATGAGGTGAGACTAACTGAACAGAAAGAGAGAAAAAGAACAAATATATCATAAACAATGTCAGTGTCTCTCTCCTTTCATTCGTCATGGAAATAAGGGAGGCAGAGCGGACAGACTAACCCAAACAGACTCCTCACTCTGTCTTCTTAACATCTCTACAGATTCTTCCCTCTGTTTTTCTCTGTTTTCTGTCATCCCATGTGGAACTTGATGGGCAGTAAGAGATAGGGTGTCTTTTGAGACGCTGGAGCTAACTGTTGAGCCTCTCAGAGGTGTCATGGGCCTAACTTGATGCAACACCAGTTATATATCTCAACACAATCCTTCTCCCCATTAAAGTTACTAACCATAGACCTTTCTGGAGTCCCTGAGCTCCCTTGTCTCGTAGATTCCTCTGGATCTCTGCTGCTGTGGACGTGGTCCAGACTCCAGCTGCTACAACTACTACTCTCCGTCTCCCCACTATCATCTCTCTCTCTCTTCATCTCCCTCTATCCCTCTCTCCAACACGGTCTCAGCAGATGTGTGTCTAACATGAGTCTGGTCCTGCTGGAGGTTTCTGCCTGTTAAAGGAAGTTTGTCCTTGCCACTGTAACTTGCTAAATGCTGCAAAGTGCTCTGCTCATGGTGGATTAAGATGAGATCAGACTGAGTCCTGTCTGGAAGAGGGGACTGGATCTGATCCGGTCTTGATGTTGGGTCTTTGTTAATAATAGAACATAGAGTACGGTCTAGACTGGCTCTGTTTGGAGAGAGTCTGAGGAGAAGGTTTGTTGTGATTATATAAATAAAGACTGATTGATTGATTAAATGAATAATCAGATAGGTCTTCAGGCAGATCTTATTTGAAGTGGTCAGCTGTTCCACAGGTGAGGGGAGGCTACTGTAAAGGCCCGATCACACCTGGTTATCAGGACAGTTTTAGACACATCCAGGAGCAGCTGGTTGGATAGCCTCAGTGTGGACATGAAGAAGTTCAGCTAAGTAAGGCGGTGCCGATCCATGAAGAGCTTTAGGTTAACAACAAAGTCCTGTGATGGAGAGAGAGCAGCTCAGTTGGGATGTGGTCTGTCTCTTTCTGTCCATTCTGCAGCATTTTAAGGAGTGGCAGATAGACGACTGCTCTGAGACAACATACAAAGATTTACAATGATCAGGACGAGATAATAAACGCACATATCACCCTCTGAACCTCTCCAGGAGAGAGACAGGCCTTTACTTTAGCTGTCAGTCTGAACTGAGAGAAGCTGGACTGAATAACAGAGGACATTTGCCTGTCACATTTTAAAAGACTGACAAAACAAACACCAAGGCTTTCAACAGAGCGTGAACACTGAAGGCAAGAGGACTGTGTGCTCGTCCAAACACAATGACCTCAATCTTCCTCATGTAGGTTGAAGGAGTTTAGGTTTATGATTTAATGTTTTATAGACAATTAAGCTAGACTGTTCTCCACTGTTGTCCCCAGGGGCAGATCATGTCTTCCAGCTACAGTTGACTCACACTGTCCTGCTCTACTCTGGGACTCTGTGTTCAGGTCTGGAGTGACCCAGCACTTGGTACTTTGGTCATTATTGTGGTGATGTTAATTGTTGATGATGATAATGGAAGGTCTTAAATGGTTTGGTTCCTTCATTGTAGATGTTCCTTATTTACTTTGTGCATTGCCTTTCCACTGCTTGGCAGTACCTGAACCCAAATGGACTTGAAGCTCTTTGTTCCTCTGATCTTGTTTCCTCTTGTCTAGATCTTTGCTTGTGTTGTTCTTGTTCTCGTATGTACGTCGCTTTGGATAAAAGCGTCATTGTAACACTGTAACATTGTAACATTGTAACATTGTAACACTGTAACATTGTAACACTAACATTGTAACATTGTAACATTGTAACACTGTAACATTGTAACATTGTAACATTGTAACATTGTAACACTGTAACATTGTAACACTGTAACATTGTAACACTAACATTGTAACACTGTGACATTGTAACACTGTAACACTGTAACATTTTAACACTGTAACATTGTAACACTGTAACATTGTAACACTATCATTGTAACACTGTGACATTGTAACACTGTAATATTGTAACACTGTAACACTGTAACATTGTAACATTGTAACACTGTAACACTGTAATATTGTAACATTGTAACACTGTAACATTGTAACACTGTGACATTGTAACACTGTAACACTGTAATATTGTAACACTGTAACATTGTAACACTGTAACATTGTAACACTGTAACATTGTGACACTGTAGAATTGTAAGATTGTAACATTGTAACACTGTAATATTGTAACACTGTAACACTGTAACACTGTAACATTGTAACACTGTAACACTGTAATATTGTAACATTGTAACACTGTAACATTGTAACACTGTGACATTGTAACACTGTAACACTGTAATATTGTAACACTGTAACATTGTAACACTGTAACATTGTGACACTGTAGAATTGTAAGATTGTAACATTGGGACATTGGGACATTGTAACACTGTAACATTGTAAGATTGTAACACTGTAACATTTTAACACTGTAACATTGTAACACTGTAACATTGTTAACACTGTAACATTGTAACACTGTTACATTGTAATTTTGTAACACTGTAACATTTTAACACTGTAACATTTTAACACTGTAACACTGTAACATTGTAACATTGTAACATTGTAACACTGTAACATTTTAACACTGTAACATTGTAACACTGTAACATTGTAACACTGTAACATTGTAACACTGTAACACTGTAACATTGTAACATTGTAACATTTTAACACTGTAACATTGTAACATTGTAACACTGTAACATTTTAACACTGTAACATTGTAACACTGTAACATTGTAACATTGTAACATTGTAACACTGTAACACTGTAACATTGTAACATTGTAAATCAGTGTGATAGAATAAGAAGTGTCAGTCAGAGCAGCCTTCCCACATCAACAAGAGCTACAGGAGGAGAGAGGGGGGTCAGTAAAATGCAGTGAAGTCATGAAGATGCGGTTCACTTGTTCTGCCTGGTTCTGCTGAGGTTCTGATTGGAACAGAACCAGGAGAACCCTCTGTTGTCTGCCCACCACCGCTGGATCCTTTAGGAAGCGTAAAGAGGTTTGTTTATGCAGCACTACTTTAGTGTGCATCCGACACAAACTAAGATAACGATTGTTGACATGTTTGAGTAAAGACGACGAGAAGTGGATTAAATGGTTCACTTTTAAAGTTGCTAACATGTTTATGGAGTTGTGTTTCTCCTGTGGGTCCTTACAGAGGAGAGGGGCTGCGTATTTATTGGGACTACTTTCTCTCGGATGGCTGTGCTTCGCCTTTCTCTCCCTCTCGCTGTGCTAGGCCGCCATCTTGAATTTTAATGTTAATTTCTAAAAAAAATGTGTTTCCTGTGATATTTGGGTGGAAGGTGTGGAGCCGAGCCTGGAGCCTGTGAAGGAGAGGACTTTCTTTAACCGTGTGAGCTTCTCGAACAGCAGCGTGAGTATCTGTGATTGTTCCGCGGGTCGTCTTTGATCGTTGACCGTCTCAGCGCGTGAGGAAGCTCGAGCTCAGCGTCCCTGCTCTTCACCTGCGAGCTGTCCGAGGAAATAACACCCCTTTAAAGTCCCCTTTAAACCCCCCGAGGGCCCCTCTAACCCCGGGGACCACACATGAAGACAGCAACACCACAAACAACCCTCTAACTCACGGTTTATACAGCTAGCCTGTTCAGCTAGCTAATGGCTTCCACATCAAACAACACAAGCTAACGTTAGCCGTTAGCCTGCGCGAGCTGCTCCAGGTCTGCAGGTAGGAACCTTAAAGTTACCGAGTACAGGTGTGTGTGTGTGTGTGTGTGTGTGTGCAGCACACCGTCTGCTGCTGTGAGGGGATTAATACCTGGAAGACACTTTATTCACTCAGCAGAAAGGGGAAGAGCTTTTTGGCGACTGTTGCGGTGTATGCTGCGTTAGCCCAGCTTAGTTAGCATCCCACTAAAGTTAGTTTGATGCTAGCATGCTAACATAAAGTAGGAAGCTCTGTCACTGTCTGTAAAGTATGAGTCCTCTCTGTGTCTGTCTGTAAAGCAGGAGTCCTCTCTGTGTCTGTCTTTAAAGCAGGAGTCCTCTGTGTGTCTGTAAAGTAGGAGTCCTCTCTGTGTCTGTAAAGCAGGAGTCCTCTCTGTGTCTGTAAAGCAGGAGTCCTCTCTGTGTCTGTAAAGCAGGAGTCCTCTCTGTGTCTCTGTAAAGCAGGAGTCCTCTCTGTGTCTGTCTTTAAAGCAGGAGTCCTCTCTGTGTCTGTCTTTAAAGCAGGAGTCCTCTCTGTGTCTCTGTAAAGCAGGAGTCCTCTCTGTGTCTGTCTTTAAAGCAGGAGTCCTCTCTGTGTCTGTCTTTAAAGCAGGAGTCCTCTCTGTGTCTGTCTTTAAAGCAGGAGTCCTCTCTCTGTCTCTGTAAAGCAGGAGTCCTCTCTGTGTCTCTGTCTGTAAAGCAGGAGTCCTCTCTGTGTCTTTAAAGCAGGAGTCCTCTCTGTGTCTTTAAAGCAGGAGTCCTCTCTGTGTCTCTGTAAAGCAGGAGTCCTCTCTGTGTCTGTCTTTAAAGCAGGAGTCCTCTCTGTGTCTCTGTCTGTAAAGCAGGAGTCCTCTCTGTGTCTCTGTAAAGCAGGAGTCCTCTCTGTGTCTCTGTAAAGCAGGAGTCCTCTCTGTCTCTGTCTGTAAAGCAGGAGTCCTCTGTGTCTCTGTAAAGCAGGAGTCCTCTCTGTGTCTCTGTAAAGCAGGAGTCCTCTCTGTGTCTCTGTAAAGCAGGAGTCCTCTCTGTGTCTCTGTAAATCAGGAGTCCTCTGTGTCTCTGTAAAGCAGGAGTCCTCTCTGTGTCTGTCTGTAAAGCAGGAGTCTTCTCTGTGTCTGTCTGTAAAGCAGGAGACCTCTCTGTGTCTGTCTTTAAAGCAGGAGTCCTCTGTGTCTCTGTAAAGCAGGAGTCCTCTCTGTGTCTGTCTGTAAAGCAGGAGTCCTCTGTGTCTCTGTAAAGCAGGAGTCCTCTGTGTGTCTGTCTTTAAAGCAGGAGTCTTCTCTGTGTCTGTCTGTAAAGCAGGAGTCCTCTGTGTCTCTGTAAAGCAGGAGTCCTCTCTGTGTCTGTCTGTAAAGCAGGAGTCCTCTGTGTCTCTGTAAAGCAGCAGTCCTCTCTGTGTCTCTGTAAAGCAGGAGTCCTCTCTGTGTCTGTCTGTAAAGCAGGAGTCTTCTCTGTGTCTGTCTGTAAAGCAGGAGTCCTCTCTGTGTCTGTCTGTAAAGCAGGAGTCTTCTCTGTGTCTGTCTTTAAAGCAGGAGTCCTCTCTGTGTCTGTATGTAAAGCAGGAGTCTTCTCTGTGTCTGTCTTTAAAGCAGGAGTCCTCTCTGTGTCTGTCTGTAAAGCAGGAGTCCTCTCTGTGTCTGTCTGTAAAGCAGGAGTCCTCTCTGTGTCTGTCTGTAAAGCAGGAGTCCTCTCTGTGTCTGTCTGTAAAGCAGCAGTCCTCTCTGTGTCTGTCTGTAAAGCAGGAGTCCTCTGTGTCTCTGTAAAGCAGCAGTCCTCTCTGTGTCTCTGTAAAGCAGGGGTCCTCTCTGTGTCTGTCTGTAAAGCAGGAGTCTTCTCTGTGTCTGTCTGTAAAGCAGGAGTCCTCTCTGTGTCTGTCTGTAAAGCAGGAGTCTTCTCTGTGTCTGTCTTTAAAGCAGGAGTCCTCTCTGTGTCTGTATGTAAAGCAGGAGTCTTCTCTGTGTCTGTCTTTAAAGCAGGAGTCCTCTCTGTGTCTCTGTAAAGCAGGAGTCCTCTCTGTGTCTGTCTGTAAAGCAGGAGTCCTCTCTGTGTCTGTCTGTAAAGCAGGAGTCCTCTCTGTGTCTGTCTGTAAAGCAGGAGTCCTCTCCGTGTCTGTCTGTAAAGCAGGAGTCCTCTCTGTGTCTGTCTGTAAAGCAGGAGTCCTCTGTGTCTCTGTAAAGCAGGAGTCCTATCTGTGTCTCTGTAAAGCAGGAGTCCTCTGTGTCTCTGTAAAGCAGGAGTCCTCTGTGTCTCTGTCTGTAAAGCAGGAGTCCTCTGTGTAAAGCAGGAGTCCTCTCTGTGTCTCTGTCTGTAAAGCAGGAGTCCTCTCTGTAAAGCAGGAGTCCACTCTGTGTCTCTGTAAAGCAGGAGTCCTCTGTGTCTCTGTAAAGCAGGAGTCCTCTCTGTGTCTCTGTAAAGCAGGAGTCCTCTCTGTGTCTCTGTCTGTAAAGCAGGAGTCCTCTCTGTGTCTGTCTGTAAAGCAGGAGTCCTCTCTGGGTCTCTGTCTGTAATGCAGGAGTCCTCTCTGTGTCTCTGTAAAGCAGGAGTCCTCTCTGGGTCTCTGTCTGTAAAGCAGGAGTCCTCTCTGTGTCTCTGTCTGTAAAGCAGGAGTCCTCTCTGGGTCTCTGTCTGTAAAGCAGGAGTCCTCTCTGTGTCTCTGTCTGTAAAGCAGGAGTCCTCTCTGTGTCTCTGTCTGTAAAGCAGGAGTCCTCTCTGGGTCTCTGTCTGTAAAGCAGGAGTCCTCTCTGGGTCTCTCTGTAAAGCAGGAGTCCTCTCTGTGTCTCTCTGTAAAGTAGGAGTCCTCTCTGTGTCTCTGTCTGTAAAGTAGGAGTCCTCTCTGGGTCTCTGTCTGTAAAGTAGGAGTCCTCTCTGTTTCATTTAAAACTCATATTCAGAAACATATATGCTCTTTTCTTTAACAGGGACTTCTGGTCTGAAAAACAAAGCTCATAAAGAGAGGATATATTTCAGTACACATCTCAACCCTCCCAAAATAATGCCTCATATATTCAACATGTAATGCATCAGCTAAATATTTATTGATGCTGATCCTTATATTCCTCCCAGTCGGACCCTATGCACCCCATAAATTCACCTAAATCAACAAACCAGGCCAACTTTGAAAAGTTTCAGAAATGTGAAACTAACTCGTAAGAAGTCTGAAGCTTTGATAAATCCCACAGAGGAGTCCAGGAGGTCTGGTTCTGGATCAGGTCCTGGTTTCCATAACCTCCACCTGAATGAGATCCTAACTCCAGCGTCGCCACATCATTAGGAGGAGAACATAATCACATGAATGTCATGGTTCTATGTTTGTTCTAAGATCAGACTCTGGTTCTATGTTTGTTCTAAGATCAGACTCTGGTTCTATGTGTGTTCTAAGATCAGACTCTGGTTCTATGTTTGTTCTAAGATCAGACTCTGGTTCTGTATTTGTTCTAAGATCAGACTCTGGTTCTATGTGTGTTCTAAGATTAGACTCTGGTTCTATGTATGTTCTAAGATTAGACTCTGGTTCTATGTGTGTTCTAAGATCAGACTCTGGTTCTATGTGTGTTCTAAGATCAGACTCTGGTTCTATGTGTGTTCTAAGATCAGACTCTGGTTCTGTGTTTGTTCTAAGATCAGACTCTGGTTCTGTGTTTGTTCTAAGATCAGACTCTGGTTCTATGTGTGTTCTAAGATCAGACTCTGGTTCTATGTTTGTTCTAAGATCAGACTCTGGTTCTGTGTTTGTTCTAAGATCAGACTCTGGTTCTGTGTTTGTTCTAAGATCAGACTCTGGTTCTGTGTTTGTTCTAAGATCAGACTCTGGTTCTGTGTTTGTTCTAAGATCAGACTCTGGTTCTGTGTTTGTTCTAAGACCAGACTCTGGTTCTATGTTTGTTCTGAGATCAGACTCTGGTTCTATGTTTGTTCTAAGATCAGACTCTGGTTCTATGTTTGTTCTGAGATCAGACTCTGGTTCTATGTGTGTTCTAAGATCAGACTCTAGTTCTGTGTTTGTTCTAAGATCAGACTCTGGTTCTATGTTTGTTCTAAGATCAGGCTCTGGTTCTATGTTTGTTCTAAGATCAGGCTCTGGTTCTATGTTTGTTCTAAGATCAGACTCTGGTTCTGTGTTTGTACTAAGATCAGACTCTGGTTCTATGTTTGCTCTAAGATCAGACTCTGGTTCTGTGTTTGTTCTAAGATCAGACTCTGGTTCTGTGTTTGTTCTAAGATCAGACTCTGGTTCTATGTTTTTTCTGAGATCAGACTCTGGTTCTGTGTTTGTTCTAAGATCAGACTCTGGTTCTGTGTTTGTTCTAAGATCAGACTCTGGTTCTATGTTTTTTCTGAGATCAGACTCTGGTTCTGTGTTTGTTCTAAGATCAGACTCTGGTTCTGTGTTTGTTCTAAGATCAGACTCTGGTTCTATGTTTGTTCTAAGATCAGACTCTGGTTCTGTGTTTGTTCTAAGATCAGACTCTGGTTCTGTGTTTGTACTAAGATCAGACTCTGGTTCTATGTTTGTTCTAAGATCAGACTCTGGTTCTGTGTTTGTACTAAGATCAGACTCTGGTTCTATGTTTGTTCTAAGATCAGACTCTGGTTCTATGTTTGTTCTAAGATCAGACTCTGGTTCTATGTTTGTTCTAAGATCAGACTCTGGTTCTGTGTTTGTTCTAAGATCAGACTCTGGTTCTGTGTTTGTGCTCAGACTTGATGGAGGAACTTTTGAAGTAGGTGGGTCTGGTGATGTTTGTCTGTGTAAGCGGGTCTCTAGCTGTCCCCCTCTTGGTGTGTGGTGCTCTTGTCTCTCTGAGGTTGCAGGTAAAGTCAACCTGTCAGGTGTGACCCGTTGTTTACTGCAGCTAACTAGCCATGTTAGCATACAAAGCATGGTAACTCGGACCCATCCGGGCCTCAGCTGTCTGTGTGGCTCCCACCGCTCCCACAGCTCCAACTGATCCCACAGCTCCCATAGCTCCCACTGATCCCACAGCTCCCACAGCTCCCACAGCTCTTACAGCTCCCCTGAACCCTGTGTGGTGTTTTATTGTTGCTAACGTTAGCTCCTGATCAGATGGAGTTGAAACACGCTCTGTGTGTTTGTGACGGAGGAGGAAACTTGAGGCTGTGAACACATTTTACATGTGGACGTGTTTTTGGTCTCCACACAGGTCTGTGGGTTTAACATGTTCAATGCTTTATTGATGATTGAAGCAGAGACGCTGCTGCTGCATTTGACAACGAGCCAGTGCAATACATGGAGTCACCACTGGGCGGCGCTGCAGGATCATTTCAACCCTGTTCCCTTATTAACTCTGTTTATTCTGACAGCAGCTCTTCTGTTTTATTTAATGCAGAATATTTATGAAAACCTACAGAAGTAGAGAAGCTCTGTTTTTATTAATGTTTATTCTACTAAATGTAATAAACTGATCACAGCTGTTACATTGACCACAGTTATTATAGGCAGTACTCGTTCAAGAGAGCCATTTAATAATCTTTATTTATAGAGCACTTTTCAAAAACTATGTTACAAAGTGTTTAACAATGCCTCAAAGGACATGTGCAAAATAAAGAGCATTTTAAAAGACCATACAGTTAGTGCAAATGTCATAACCATTAAAAGAACATGATCATAAAAATAAAAGCAGGACCCTGTGTGAGACACCTCGATCAAATAAAATCAGGAAGTGCTCTTTGAGAAAAGTTTGTTTTGACTGAAAAGAGAGCACAGAGTCCGCCAACCTTATTTCCTCGGGCAGTTCATTCCTCAGCCGTGGGGCCCGGACTGAAAACGCCTCGCGCCCCCCCCCCCCCCCCCCCCGAGTTTCCAGACCAGTTTTTGGGACCCAAGCAAGTACTCCTTGAAAAAGCCAGCGCAGTAGAGGTCTGTGGTTGGGTAGTAGGGCAGACTTTGTGTCCTCCCTCCTGTGTTCAGAGACTGACGGGGCGTTTGAGTGGAGCTCATCCTCTGGCTCTCGTCAGACTGGAGGACATGTTTTGTTTTTAGACGGTAGAACAGATTGCTCGTGTTACCGTTGCTTGCAGACACTGTCACTCCACACATCTTGCAGATGATGTTTTTCTGCTCACTATCCGACTTTTTAAATCCGAACCAAGTCCAAATCACTGACGTACCAGCTCCTCCTGCGCCGTGGTCTCTGTACCTGAAGCCATTTATACACGGAGGCAGGTACGATGACGTCATCAACAAGTGCTATCGCGATTGGTCGGTGGAGTCCAAATCTCTATCATCATTATACCGTCTACCGCGCACCACTAGTCCGGACCACTGACACACCTGTAGACTGGAGGTGTTCCTGAGGCTGTAGCACAGAGCCTGTAGAGCGCTCTGTCTCTGTCTCAAACACGTGTTCAGACAGGTATACAGGTGATCTTATTCACTCAGGCCAGGATGGGGTTTGTCATCAGTTCTTATTATGAGGCTGCGTTTTGTTTGTTTGTATTTCTGTTGACGTGCAGACGTCGTGACTTCAGTCTTCTTTCTGAGACCCCACGTCTCGGTCCAGTGTTAACACTTAGAGCGTCTCAGTCTGTAAGGCTGTTTAGTCCAGGACCAGGATTCAGCTTTGTGAGCGCCCCTGATCCACTCTTGTGGTCTGATCTGTGCAGACTTTCTTCAGTGAGCGTGTCAGTGAGATGAAAGTCTTTGAAAGTCTTCTTCTTGGCCGTCTCTGAGCTGTAAACACGTCGCCCCCGCCCTTTGAACCCCCTTTGTTCGGTTTTAAAGACTAAACGAGCGCTGCAGATTGAACAGCATTTCTTTCTGCTCTGCTTCAGGTTTCAAACTCTACATCCCAGTCTTCCACACTCGAGAGTGTTTCTTCATCTCAGAGACTAAATGCAACTGGACCAGGGGGCTTGTGGGCATGAAGTGGCTGGGCGAATCCAAGAACATGGTATTAAATGGCAGACGACACGGAAACAAGTTGACCAGCGAGCAGCCTGTGAGCCAGAACCAGACCCGCTCTCAGCATCCACAGAGAGCGTCACTGCGCCACAACCGAAACAGAAACCGAAGATGTAGCCGCAGTGAGCGAGACGTTGATGTTATTAAAAGTAGAGACTCGTCATTAGTGACACGCTCTGACGGTAACGTGTGTTTGGGTTCTGCAGGGTTCAGTGCAGCCAGTCTGGAAGCGGAGCGGCGCTACGTGCCCTCCTCAGGAATGACTGCCAAGGAGCTGTGTGAGAACGATGACCTGACCACCAGTCTCATCCTGGATCCATACCTCGGCTTTCAGACTCACAAGATGAACACCAGGTCAGCAGATGTGTCCCAGAGGAGCTTATGGATGTGCGGCCTCTCACTGCCGTCACAGAGAGACTTTGTCTTTGAGAAGATTGACTTTGTTCCTCACTGTGATTCTTGTGTTTGACCTGCGTTGTTCATTGTATCCGGGCAGATTTCGACCAGTGAAGGGACGACAAGAGGAGCTGAAGGAGGTCATCGAGCACTTCAAGAAACACGACAACTTGGAAAAAGCTTTCAGAGCTCTGACGACCGGAGACTGGGCCCGAAATCTGTTCCTCCACAAGACAAAGGCTCAAGAGAAGCTCTTCAAACAGCATGTAAGTACGATGGCCCTGACAGCTCACAGCAATGCAACTTAGGAAAACACATGCAAAAAGACAAAACACAAACAAGCTAATAAAACATCTTCATCAATATGACCACACATGAGCAGCCTTAAGAAAACACACTGCAAAGACCACAACACATTAGAGAAACACACTGCAAAGACCACAACACAACACATTAGAGAAACACACTGCAAAGACCACAACACATTAGAGAAACACACTGCAAAGACCACAACACATTAGAAAAACACACTGCAAAGACCACAACACAACACATTAGAGAAACACACTGCAAAGACCACAACACATTAGAGAAACACACTGCAAAGACCACAACACAACACATTAGAAACACACTGCAAAGACCACAACACATTAGAAACACACTGCAAAGACCACAACACATTAGAGAAACACACTGCAAAGACCACAACACAACACATTAGAGAAACACACTGCAAAGACCACAACACATTAGAGAAACACACTGCAAAGACCACAACACAACACATTAGAAACACACTGCAAAGACCACAACACATTAGAGAATCACACTGCAAAGACCACAACACAACACATTAGAGAAACACACTGCAAAGACCACAACACAACACATTAGAAAAACACACTGCAAAGACCACAACACAACACATTAGAAAAACACACTGCAAAGACCACAACACATTAGAAAAACACACTGCAAAGACCACAACACAACACATTAGAGAAACACACTGCAAAGACCACAACACATTAGAGAAACACACTGCAAAGACCACAACACAACACATTAGAAACACACTGCAAAGACCACAACACATTAGAAACACACTGCAAAGACCACAACACATTAGAGAAACACACTGCAAAGACCACAACACAACACATTAGAGAAACACACTGCAAAGACCACAACACATTAGAGAATCACACTGCAAAGACCACAACACAACACATTAGAGAAACACACTGCAAAGACCACAACACAACACATTAGAAAAACACACTGCAAAGACCACAACACAACACATTAGAAAAACACACTGCAAAGACCACAACACAACACATTAGAAAAACACACTGCAAAGACCACAATACAACACATTAGAGAAACACACTGCAAAGACCACAACACATTAGAAAAACACACTGCAAAGACCACAACACAACACATTAGAAAAACACACTGCAAAGACCACAACACATTAGAGAAACACACTGCAAAGACCACAACACAACACATTAAAAAACACACTGCAAAGACCACAACACAACACATTAAAAAACACACTGCAAAGACCACAACACAACACATTAAAAAACACACTGCAAAGACCACAACACATTAGAAAAACACACTGCAAAGACCACAACACAACACATTAGAAAAACACACTGCAAAGACCACAACACATTAGAGAAACACACTGCAAAGACCACAACACACTAGAGAAACACACTGCAAAGACCACAACACAACACATTAAAAAACACACTGCAAGGACCACAACACAACACATTAGAAAAACACACTGCAAAGACCACAACACAACACATTAAAAAACACACTGCAAGGACCACAACACATTAGAGAAACACACTGCAAAGACCACAACACAACACATTAGAAAACACACTGCAAAGACCACAACACATTAGAGAAACACACTGCAAAGACCACAACACAACACATTAAAAAACACACTGCAAAGACCACAACACATTAGAGAAACACACTGCAAAGACCACAACACAACACATTAAAAAACACACTGCAAAGACCACAATACATTAGAGAAACACACTGCAAAGACCACAACACAACACATTAGAAAAACACACTGCAAAGACCACAACACATTAGAGAAACACTGCAAAGACCACAACACACTAGAGAAACACACTGCAAAGACCACAACACATTAAAAAACACACTGCAAAGACCACAACACATTAGAAAAACTCACTGCAAAGACCACAATACATTAGAGAAACACACTGCAAAGACCACAACACAACACATTAGAAAAACTCACTGCAAAGACCACAATACATTAGAAAAACACACTGCAAAGACCACAACACATTAAAAAACACACTGCAAAGACCACAACACATTAGAGAAACACACTGCAAAGACCACAACACAACACATTAGAGAAACACACTGCAAAGACCACAACACATTAGAGAAACACACTGCAAAGACCACAACACAACACATTAGAAACACACTGCAAAGACCACAACACATTAGAGAAACACACTGCAAAGACCACAACACAACACATTAGAGCAACACACTGCAAAGACCACAACACAACACATTAGAAAAACACACTGCAAAGACCACAACACAACACATTAGAAAAACACACTGCAAAGACCACAACACAACACATTAGAGAAACACACTGCAAAGACCACAACACATTAGAAAAACACACTGCAAAGACCACAACGCATTAGAGAAACACACTGCAAAGACCACAACACAACACATTAGAAAAACACACTGCAAAGACCACAACACATTAGAGAAACACACTGCAAAGACCACAACACATTAAAAAACACACTGCAAAGACCACAACACAACACATTAGAAAAACACACTGCAAAGACCACAACACATTAGAGAACACACTGCAAAGACCACAACACATTAAAAAACACACTGCAAAGACCACAACACAACACATTAGAAAAACACACTGCAAAGACCACAACACAACACATTAGAAAAACACACTGCAAAGACCACAACACATTAGAGAAACACACTGCAAAGACCACAACACAACACATTAAAAAACACACTGCAAGGACCACAACACAACACATTAGAAAAACACACTGCAAAGACCACAACACAACACACTAGAAAAACACACTGCAAAGACCACAACACATTAGAGAAACACACTGCAAAGACCACAACACAACACATTAGAAAAACACACTGCAAAGACCACAACACATTAGAGAAACACTGCAAAGACCACAACACACTAGAGAAACACACTGCAAAGACCACAACACATTAGAAAAACACACTGCAAAGACCACAACACATTAGAGAAACACTGCAAAGACCACAACACATTAGAAAAACACACTGCAAAGACCACAACACAACAGAAGTGTTTCCAGAGGACACTTAAAAGTGATGCACACGTCCGGACACGCTTGTTGTTGATCCAGATTTTGAGTCACAGCGTTATTACCGTCAGTGGTTTTGAAAATGAGATAAAAAAGTTTTTGATTTATTTTAACATTGTGATCACATGATTCAGACTATTGCAGTGATCTGCTGTTAAACTACAAGCATGTTTGTCTGTGTGCATCACTGTGAGCTCTCAGGGCCACTGTATGTAAGAACTGTTCCACTGAAATCCTTCAGAGACGCGTTCAACAACAAACACTAACTCTACTCTCTGCTCAGGTGTTCGTGTATCTGCGGATGTTTGCCACAGACAGTGGGTTCGAGATTCTCCCGTGCAATCGCTATTCATCCGAGCAAAACGGAGCCAAAATCGTGGCAACGAAAGAATGGTGAGGACACACTGCCGTCTCTGTCAGCAGCTCTACTTTCATCACTCGCCATTAAACCTCGCCTTCACCTCGTGTTGTTTCACAGGAAGAGAAACGACAAGATCGAGTACCTGGTCGGCTGCATCGCCGAGCTTTCAGAGAGCGAGGAGAACATGCTGCTGCGGCACGGCGAGAACGACTTCAGCGTCATGTATTCAACACGCAAGAACTGTGCTCAGCTGTGGCTGGGACCGGCTGCGTTCATCAATCACGGTACGATCCTGTCGTCTTTGTGGACGAGGTTAAAGGTGACATATCATGCAGAATGGACTCTTTAATGGTTCTCTCCCTGAAATCTGTGTCCCTGTCTACAAACCCCCTGAAAAGTCAAAGACTCCATTCTGCCCCTGTTCTGATTTCTCCACCTTTCTGTAAATGTGTGCTGAAACCAGCCGTTTCAGTTTTCAGTGTTTTTCATACGTCACAACGCCATCCGGTCTGTAACAGGAAGTCAGAGCTCGGAGCTTGTTCAGCCCATAGACTGTATAAAATACAACTCAACCCCTCCTCCGTTTTTCATTCCCTGCACACATGTGTGCTAACAAGGAGCTTAGGAGGGAGGCATGCTAGTTGTAGGCTGTCTTAATAAACACAAAGGTCGCTTTGACTCCCCACGTCTGCAGATTTGAAGATCTAGTGGATGATTTCTAGTTTCCATGGAAAAGTGCTAGTGCTAGTTAGCATAGCCACATAGCTACATGTTGGTAGCTGTGTACCAAGACACACGTCGACATGCTGACAAATAAAACAACAAGAAACACTAAATCTGTGACCAATGGTTCAGAAAGGTCCTGCTGCAGGCGCCTCTCCGTCAGGATCAGATTCTGGATCAGATTCAGAGGGTTGAAGTAACGCGGGTCTGTGAGCAGCCGTGTATATTCAGACAACATGTAAACATTAGATCAACGTGCTGGACGGCCGAGGCCACGCCCACTTCCTGAGGGGGCGTGGTCAGAGAGCTCATTCTCATTTAAAGGCACAGACCCAGAAAACAGCCTGTTCTGAGCAGGGCTGAAAAAGAGGGGTTTACAGGCAGACCAGAATCTGATTTCAAAGTGTTTTTATGAGCAATAAACTTTAAAGACTTGTTTTGGGGACCTCTTAGACCAATATATGTTGATGAAAAAGAGCAGAATATGTCACCTTTAAGAAACATTTTCATTTTAAGGATGTTTAAGACGCTTCATGAGGAGACTAACCGTGTTTCTGTTCTGTCATTTTTCAGATTGTCGGCCAAACTGCAAGGTGGGCTCTTATTTTCAATGACAGACCTCCGTAGGAGACGAGTTGAAGACTTCCTGTTCAGGCTGGAGCCGTGTTACTGAAACCTCTGTGTTTGTGTAGTTTGTTTCCACAGGGCGGGACACGGCCTGTGTGAAGGTCCTGAGGGACATCGAGCCAGGAGAGGAAATCTCCTGTTACTATGGAGATGGATTTTTTGGGGAAAATAATGAATTTTGTGAATGCTACACATGTGAACGGTGAGAGGAACGACAACACAACACATCACTCATTAAAGCTCATTATTTACACACGTCCCGCCCGTTCTCCAGTGATGTTTTATCTTCTCATCGTCTTCTTGTCGTCGTGCAGACGGGGCACCGGGGCTTTCAAATCCAAAGCTGGGCTGCCGGTGGAAGTGCCGGTGATCAACAGCAAGTACGGGTTACGAGAGACGGACAAACGTCTCAACAGGCTGAAGAAGCTCGGGGAGGGAAACCCGAGCTCGGACAGCCTCTCTGTCGGCTCCCACACGGACGTAGACTCTCAGGAAATGCCAAAAACACATCAGTGTAAGAGTCCTGTTAAAGTTCACATCACACGCTGCTGGAGTCACAGGACACAGAGGAGTGCGTGAGTGCGTGCGTGCGTGCGTGCGTGCGTGCGTGCGTGCGTGCGTGCGTGCGTGCGTGCGTGCGTGCGTGCGTGCGTGCGTGCGTGCGTGCGTGCGTTAGTGCTGCCACAAACAATTCTTTTGATAAAGAAGATGATGACTAGTCACCGATTATTTTAGTGATCAGTCCATAGGGACTTGGCTTGGGAACCAAAGGGTCGCCGGTTCGAGTCTCAGTATGAACGAAGTTTGGCAAGTGGACTGGTGGCTGGAGAGGTGCTGGTTCACTTGCCTGGGCACTGCCGAGGTGCCCTTGAGCAAGGCACCAAACCCCCAACTGCTTGGGGTGCACTGGTTGATGGCAGCATCCTCACTCTGACTTCTCTCCCTGAGTGCATGTTCACTGCATGTGTGTGCATGATTGTATGTATATACCAAAAACTGCGTGTAGCATGACTGAAAAATAACACAAGTGAAAAAATTGAATTCCCCCCGGGGTTAATAAAGTACGTTCTTCTTCTTCTTAATTGGATCAGACATAAATTGCAGCTTATCTCAGCAGCATGCTCAGCTCTTATATAACCATCATTGGTTTCCAGCTTGAAGTGTTTAAGGTGCTAACTAAAAATAAAGACAATGAAGATGATCGTTCATTCAACTTTTAATGAACTCTGCAGCTTGTAGCAGCATGTCTGACATGTTTTAATGTGATAGTGTAAAATAAAATGAAGGAACAACTCTGGCCTTAAACATTTTTAGCTGTAAATATTTAGTGCATTTTAAAATGGAACCAAAAACCATGCACTATGTATAGTTGCACTATGAATACTAAGTAAATCGCTCACTGTTGACGTTAATGTTAGCAGCTAACTAGCCCATTAGCTTACCGAGATGACTGTCCCTCTTGAATCCGCCACGACGTGCTTCCTTTTCAGATGCTCGTGCATCGCCGTCGTACTGCCATGGAAGGAAAGTTCTGCCTTTCACATTCTTCTCTTTTATTTTGGAAAAATGCTCCCAAACTTTCCAGCTCCTTAGCCGGCTAGCCGTGATACTGTTTGGGCAAAACTTTACCGGTGACATCACGGGTGACCCAGATTACCACTACTGAGCATGTACGGCGTCAAGGACAGAAAGGCAGAGCAGACAGCAGAAGGTAAGGTAGTCCTTTACTCAGAGCAGTTTCCAGAGAACAACAAAGCTTCAACAAATAAACCATGACGTGGATTATTAAATTTGATTTGAGGACTTTATTTCCAACATGTGAAAGTAAAAATACAACAAATAAAAGCATACAAGTAGAAAAGAAGAAGGAGTTATACAAATCAATATTAGCAAGCAGTGAAACAATTTACTTTACATGTGCAAAAAGGAGTAGGAAGAAGTTAAACCGATCTAATCCCTCTATTCACTATTATCTGCCCTTATACCATATAAATTATATAAATAAGACTAGTGGGCTAATCTTGGCAGCCCTAGCGTGTGTGTGTGTGTGTGTGTGTTTGCGCGTGCGTGCTTGAACATTGCTGGAGCGTTCACTCTTCTTCTTCTGCTGTTTTATATGTTATTGTTTGTGTTTGTTCATCATCATCAAATATTGATCGATCCTTTATTGATTAGAAATTCTTATGTTCCTGCAGCTGCCAGAAAAAGACCCACATCTTCATCATCATCCTCCTCCTCTGGCCTGAAGTATAAAAACAGGACTCAATCCAGACAGACTTTGTCCAGAGCCCTATCTACCTCATGTTCGAAACAAGGTCGAGTTCACAATAACAGGGTACCAAAGAGACTAAAATCCCAATCCAAGCCTTCACTAAGTAAAGTTCAGTTGCGGAGTCGCAGGCGGGGGGCGGAGCCTAAGGCATTGGCCAAAGGGGAGACTCTTCAGCTGGGTCTCAGGGACTCGAAGGTGTCGCTGTGTAAAAGTGTCACAGTGAAGAAGGAGAGGGACGGACAGGAGCTGGTGCAGCGGGGCTGTCTCACCCGACACGCCGCCAAGGAAAACGGAAATCTGTCGCACGTGCAGAGCAGCGAGGGCAGCCGGTGCTCCACCTACAGAACTCGCAGGTCCACCAGGACCCTCATAAAGGCCCAGGAAACAGCAGGGGGTGTTAAACTAGAGCCCAGTGCCATGGACGGCCTGAGCCCGGTTCCTGGTGGAGTGGTGATAAAAACAGAGCCAGCTGACATGGAGGAGTATCTCCGCCATGGAGTCACACTGGAGACGCCGGCGTTAGACTCTGGTTACGGCAGGAGAGGCTCTTGCAGGCAGAAACGCCTGACGCGGGTCGGGGCCGAGAGGACGATTAAATGCGAGGACTCGTACAGCGAGCCGTTCATGCCGATGGCTGCTGCTCACACGGCGAACTTCTCAGACAGCGGGAACATGCTGCTGAACTTCGCCGACAGACACAGGGACTACAACGGGGTCGCCAAAGGCAGCAAATCCCTCCACAGGGACAAAGGTAAGAGCAGCTGCAGGTCGCAGGACAAAGTGAAGAAGAAGCGCCGGATCACTCGCTACGATGCTCAGCTCATCCTGGAGAACAACACGGGAATCCCCAAACTGACGCTCCGCCGGCGGAGAGACAGCAGCAGCAGCAAGACCAACGACGTCAGCGACCCCATCGGCTCCTCCAACCTCTCTGCCTCCGCCGTCAACTCGGCCTCTTCCAGCAAAATCAGCATCAAGTTCAGCAAGGACCACGACAAGGACAAAGGCAGCTCGTATATCGCCAAGCTGAACAACGGCTTCTCCCCCGTGCACAGCAACTCCACCAAGCTGAAGATCCAGCTGAAGAGGGAGGACGACGCACGCAGGATACCCCAGACTAACGGGGACATGAGTCAGAGTCTGGAGGGCAGGAACGGGGGACATCGGACCCAGAAGGTCCTGCCCGACCCTTCGTCTGACGAGGAGGACGACGACGATGAGGAAGGGGAGGAGGAGGAGGAGGAGGAGGAGGAGGACGACGACGATGATGACGACGACGACGATGATGATGATGATGATGACTACTTTGACAATGAGTTTGACGATGATTTCATTCCACTTCCTCCAGCGAAGCGTCTCCGACTCATCGTGGGCAAAGACTCGATAGACATCGATATCTCCTCCAGGAGGAGAGAGGATCAGTCTCTGAGGCTCAATGCATAAGCTGTGGAGCTCATCACTCCAGCTCTCTGTAAATAAAGATGACTCTGATCAACGCTGCGTTGATGTAAAAGAAGTACAGTAATTTAAAAACACAACAAATTGCTGAAAATGAAAGACCTGAATGAACGTTACTAGAAGGAGCTGTGCACCTGAAACAAACCTGTTCTCACTCAAGGGTTCTAAAAGTTCACAGGTGGAGCCGACTCTTCAGTCTGAGGTCTCTGCAGGTAAACAGTAAGAGCTCATGCGATTGGACGATGGAGAGAACAGGACTTTGTTTCAGGTGGACTCTCCCTCTCAGTGAATGCACTTGTTATATTCATAATGGACATGGATATTGTAGAAAGTGTACAGTATGGTGACTATCCCCTCTGTCTCATAGGCAGGTTTTTATTGAACTGTTGATTTTTTGTCTCATAGTTTGTAATTTTAGTGTTCTGACCCACGCTGAGCACGGTGTGGTGTGGTTGGTCCAGAGGCATTATAAGAACGATCAGTCGGTTCGTTTGGACCGGTGCCATGTTCTCATTACGCAGCCGTCTCCTGCCGAAGAGCAGCTTCACTCATTAAATGTCAACTTAATTTACTGTGTAAGTTAATCATGTGTTTGTAGACTTCCTGTTTCAATCTGTGCTATCATGTTTTCCACTCGAGCAGGATTTACAGTTTGTGTGTTTAATGGATTTAACATGCACCAGAATCCCACCACACAGATCTCACATAAAGAAATGAAACTCAGCCGTCTGACTGAAGTGTTTGCTGCATGTGGAGCTGCTGCATGTGGAGCTGCTGCCAGCGGTCTGCTGCCAGCGGACCGCTTTGCTGGCAGCGGAGCGGTTGGCTGCCAGCAGAGCGGTCTGCTGCCAGCGGAGCGGTCTGCTGCCAGCAGTCTGCTATCAGCGGTCTGCTGCCAGCGGTCTGCTGCCAGCGGACCGCTTTGCTGCCAGCGGAGCGGTCTGCAGCAAACGGTCTGCTGTCAGCGGAGCGGTCTGCTGCTAGCGGTCTGCTATCAGCGGTCTGCTGCCAGCGGTCTGCTGCCAGCGGACCGCTTTGCTGTCAGCGGAGCGGTCTGCTGCTAGCGGTCTGCTATCAGCGGTCTGCTGCCAGCGGACTGCTTTGCTGCCAGCGGAGCGGTCTGCTGCCAGCGGAGCGGTCTGCTGCCAGCGAAGCGGTCTGCTGTCAGCGGTCTGCTGCAGACAGATGGTCTGCTGCCAGCGGTCTGCTGCCAGCGGAGCGGTCTGCTGCAAACGGAGCGGTCTTCCGTCAGGGGTCTGCTGCCAGCGGAGCGGTCTGCTGTCAGGGGTCGGCTGCCGGCGGTCGGCTGCGAGCGGTCGGCTGCGAGCGGTCTGCTGGGAGCGGACGGCTGCGAGCGGCCGGCTGCGAGCGGCCGGCTGCGAGCGGCCGGCTGCGAGCGGCCGGCTGCGAGCGGTCGGCTGCGAGCGGTCGGCTGCGTTCACACACTCACAGAGGCAGACTCGTGGATTCTGCAGCGTGGACACAGTTTCCTCACAGCACTGTAAATAGATCCAGCTGCAGGACTCCACTAAATAAAGCACACAGTTTTATAACAGAGAGGACGGAGGAGAAGTGGACCAGTGTTTTTATCAAAGGAGATCTGTATAATGGAAACATGGCACACATGGAGATCCAACCAAACCCCTCCATAAAGGCGACCTGTCTGCGTTAACATCAGAGTAATGTACAGAAAGACTGGCCCCGCCCCCCCCGCCCCGCCGCTTCATCACACTCATATTTAATTTAAATGATATGAACTTTGGAGTCGTGTAACAAGAGCTCATCAACACTAGAGTTTATTAAGGAACCACAGTCTGATATACTCTCACAGGCTTAAATTATGTCTTCTTTTCTGTACGGTGCTAATGTCCTTCCTCACTTCCTGTTTGAGTTCTCGTGTCTGTCTTTAGAAGATGGCGGCATTAACTACAACACTTCAGATACACCTGTAGCATACTCGTTTTTATTTGTGTTCTCTGTACAGGTGCTCACACTTTGTTGCATAAATTAAAGATGTTTTGTCTTTCACAGCATTAGGTGCCTTAACAAAGAGCTTTCTGACACTTCAGACCAAATTTGTTCCAATCAATGTGGATTTGAAAAGCTGAACCTGAATCTTAAACTTTGAAACACTTTGAGAACGCCGCCGCCGCCGCCGTCAGTCCTTCTGTATATTATTTTCTCTCTGAGGTAAAAACGGATGAAGGGATCAACTGAGACTGAATGTTAACCCTTTCCTCTCCTGTGTTAATCTGTACTGTTCATATCACCAGCAGCTAACCGCCGTTCTGACCCCGGCTCGGTCCCCCCCCTCTCGTCAGACGTCTCCATCCTACACTGTAAACTGTTCAGGTGTAACGTCTCTGTGCTCTTTGTCCAATAGACAGCTGTCAAGATTCCCAATTGATTCACAAACAAACGTTGAAAAATAAAAAGCAAATGTGAATAGTTTGGGACATTTTAGCGTGTTGCGTGGGTTAGTGGGAAACATGTAAAGAGAATTAAAGTGGGCAGTGCGTATATTGTCCCATATGTAAATCATTTGAACACATCTTGTACTTATTTAACAGTTTTGAATACTTGAAGACTATATAAAGTTTCTTTGTGACTCTTGTTTCCTGAGCCTGTTTCAACGCCTGCTGATCATTTTAAAAACTTGAGTCTTGTTAATTTAATTTAACCCCTCTGTTTGAGAGAGCTGGTTAAAGTGGCAGCAGATGCGGTTTAAAATATATATTTTCTAAAAGTGAAATCCCTTGAAAACTCAAAACCAACTGTCTCTGACTTTTTATCCCTTATATTCCCCTCTTCATGTCACACTCATTTTTTTACTCTTTTTCTCATATCGTGGACTTCATTTAATATTTTTTTACTTAGTTGGCCTTTTATCTAATAATCTGAATTATTTGTCTTGTAACTTGGACATTTAATCTCTTGAATTATCTCTTATCTTGTGTCTAACACTTTTAATCTCTTTATTTTCTTTATTTTTAATCATAATTTTTACTTTTTAGCTCATAATTTGGAGATTATTTTATTTTGTAATTTAGAATTTATTTCTTTGTCCTTTAACAGTTTTGGCATTTTGTCCTTTTCAACCTGTCGTCTGTTTAAATCTCATTTTTTTTACTTTTTTTCTCATATCGTGGACTTAACCTCAGTTTTGATTTTTGATCTGATCATTTTGACGTTTTATTTTATAAATTGGCCTTTATCTAATAATCTTGACTCTGTTTTGTAACTTGGACTTTTAATCTCTTAATTTAGACTTCTTATCTTGTTTTTAACACTTTTAATCTCAGTCTGGATTTTGTAACCCCTATTTTTTTTATCTCACAACTTGGACTATTTTATTTTGTGACTTTATTTCCTCATATTTTTGTCCTTTAACAGTTTTGCCATTTTGTCCTTTTCAACCTGTCGTCTGTTTGAATCTCATTTGATTTGTTGTTTTCAGCTCAGTAGCAGCATTATATCTTATTTTCCCTTTTCATTTGTGACATATCTTAATAATTAGAACCAGTATTTTATAAGAGTAATGTTTCTTATAATTTCATATTATTATTTTGGCAAATATTGTGAATATTTAGAGATACCCAGCGCTCATATCTTGCACCCTTGCTCACCCCTCCTGTCTGAAGGGACGGTGGCCTTGTAGGACCAGACGCTGCGGTGACGTATGATGAGTATAATCCTCCATGAGTCAAGTCTCTATCATAAAAACGTCTCTATAATAATATAATAGAAACTGTTTGGAGCACAACGACGTCATCCTCTCTCCTCGTGTTCGTCTTGTATGGAAGCCCGAAATAATGAGAAACTAAATCATAATAATGACTAGAGGTGAGCCCGACTAAGGATCTACTTAGTGGAATCTGATCATCAGATTTTGCCCGTAGTGGATGAATAGTGGAATGTTTGTTTTTCCTTATTGACCCAAAGTCTGCATGATGGTGACCACATGACAATATTACACATAACCCTTTACAATGAAGAGACTCAGAGCTTAAAGTCAAAGGGACAACAGAATATTATAGATATAAAACTTAGATTTTTAAATCTATATCACAAAAACAACGAGGTGATGAAGGAGAGAAAACTCAAATAAGACCACCATCAGTTAAACATGGAACAACGCTCCACTATAGAGAAAGGAATCAGGAGATATTTAAACAGTGTTCACACAGCAGAGAGCAGCACTGCAGAGGGTAGTCTGTCCAACTCAAACCTGAACCAGCTAAAGGGTTTTTAAATCTCTGAACAGAACCTTTTAAAACAGTCTTTCATCTCGTCTTTGTCCGCTTGAGTCTTTTCAAACTGTACGTGAGGAAAACCATCGTGTGTACGGGCAGAAGTGCGCTCCTGTCTTTGTTGACTGTAAATCCTGTCTTTGAGAATATCCTCTCTGATGGTGTGGAGGTGGATGGGATGCTGTGGATTGTTTTTGAGGCTTCAGACAGCTTTGGGTATCCCTCCTGGTTCTTTTGGCCCCGTACAGTTTTTGTGTGGTCCGGTAATCCTTGATCTCACAGCCCTCTTCATGAAGCTGCTCCTCATCTTCATCACTAGTTTTTAAGGATCAACTGAAGTTTTATTTCCTGACATTTTGAGCTGCCATGAACGTAGAAAGATTTAAAGACCAGCTGAGGTACGTCTGCTCCACAGGTCCTGCTAAATGGGAGAGTCCACCTTTAATTACCAGGGGAGATTTAATTACCACTTTAAGGAGATTTAACATTTCAAGAGCTGTTCTCAGAATTACATTCAATAAGTCTATATTTATATAAAACAGGATAAATGAGACACTATTTTTACAGGAAACAGGAAAATAATGTAACATTAGACATTGAGCACCCCCATGGTTTGAATGGAATGATCCACGTTTCATATGCAAATATTCAACTATGAGATTGGCAGTCGACTGAGACTCGTTAGAACCAATCGTCCAATATTCCACTATTTGGGGTCACCCCTAATAATGACATACTATGTCACAAGACGCTGTGTGTCCTTTAAAGTTTCCCTCTACGGCGGCTGTGAATCAAAGGAAACAGGAAGTAAAACCCCATTTTTTAACCTCTAATAACCAACGAAGAAGAAACTGTTCAGAAGAAAGAGGCCTTGGACACAAAATAGTTAAATAATAACTACATATCACCACACACACACACACACACACACACACACACACACTGATAACAACTACGTATCACCACAGCATTCAGATATGAGAAACGTTCCTGTATTTGTGTTTTAAAGTGTGTCGTCTCCTCCATTCAAATGAATGGGTGAGACAGATTTTTTGACCTATACTGCAGCCAGCCACCAGGGGGCAGACACACTCCTGAAAGCTTCACCACCAGGGGAGGGAGCTTCTCCCTTGGCTTCCATAGTCTTGCATTTCGAGCGGCCGTAATTTTAGTACAAAGAACGCGCATGTCACTAGTTTGTCCATTCAGGGCTTCTGTTGTTTAAAATGTGTTTCATTGATTTTATGTTTTATTTTTTAAATGAAATCAGAGAATATGTTTATTTTATTATTGTTATTGAAACAAATCCAGTATTTTAGACGGTTTATATTCAGATTGAACGGTTTAAACAGAAGGGGGCTCCGACCTTTGACCCCGGGCTTTTAGCCAATCAGAAGCGTCGCACCGGAGCTGCAGCCAATCAGAGTCGAGGCTGCGCTATTTGAAAGCTGCTGTTGTTCTCAGTGTTTCCATGAAGGGGTCAGAGTTCAGGAGTCCTCTCGGTGTTCCGCTGCTCGTTGTCTGGTCTCTTCTTCTTGTCTTCTGATAAGCATCATGTCTTCAGTGGAGGCTCGCGCTGCGGTGAGTTCATCTCTTTATTTCCGGTTGTCTGCAGAAAGTTCTTCATTAGCTGCTAAACGCGTTAGCATCGGGGGCTATCGTGATCTACTTCCGCGTTTGTCCTGCTTCATTATTGTGATGTTTAATGACATTCTGCGGGAAGTTCAAGTCTCTGGGTGTTCTGTCCTCCTCCTCCAGCAGCTCTCGGTCCCAGGGAACCCGGGGAAGAGGTCTCAGAACCCGGCAGCAGGTCTACGGAGAGCCGCTCTGGGAGAGATCACTAACTGTCCTGCAGCTGGGCTCAACACTAAGGTACAGACCTGCAGGATCCCAGCCTGTCTCACCCACAGACTGTATAAAGGTGTCCCCTCACAGACTGTATAAAGGTCTCACCCACAGACTGTAGTCCAGGTCTCACCCATAGACTGTATAAAGGTCTCACCCATAGACTGTATAAAGGTCTCCCCTCACAGACTGTATAAAGGTCTCCCCTCACAGACTGTTTAAAGGTCTCCCCCATAGACTGTATAAAGGTCTCACCCACAGACTGTATAAAGGTCTCCCCTCACAGACTGTATAGTCCTCCCCTCACAGACTGTATAAAGGTCTCACTCACAGACTGTATAAAGGTCTCCCCTCACAGACTGTATAAAGGTCTCACCCACAGACTGTATAAAGGTCTCACTCACAGACTGTGTAAAGGTCTCCCCTCACAGACTGTATAAAGGTCTCACCTCACAGACTGTATAAAGGTCTCCCCTCACAGACTGTATAAAGGTCTCACCCACAGACTGTATAAAGGTCTCCCCTCACAGACTGTATAAAGGTCTCACTCACAGACTGTATAAAGGTCTCACTCACAGACTGTATAAAGGTCTCACTCACAGACTGTATAAAGGTCTCCCCTCACAGACTGTATAAAGGTCTCACTCACAGACTGTAAAGGTCTCCCCTCACAGACTGTATAAAGGTCTCACTCACAGACTGTATAAAGGTCTCCCCTCACAGACTGTATAAAGGTCTCCCCTCACAGACTGTATAAAGGTCTCACCTCACAGACTGTATAAAGGTCTCCCCTCACAGACTGTATAAAGGTCTCCCCTCACAGACTGTATAAAGGTCTCCCCTCACAGACTGTATAAAGGTCTCCCCTCACAGACTGTATAAAGGTCTCACCTCAAAGACTGTATAGTCCTCACCTCACAGACTGTATAAAGGTCTCCCCTCACAGACTGTATAAAGGTCTCCCCTCACAGACTGTATAAAGGTCTCCCCTCACAGACTGTATAAAGGTGTCCCCTCACAGACTGTATAAAGGTCTCCCCTCACAGACTGTATAAAGGTCTCACCCACAGACTGTATAAAGGTCTCACCTCACAGACTGTATAAAGGTCTCCCCTCACAGACTGTATAAAGGTCTCATCCACAGACTGTATAAAGGTCTCACCCACAGACTGTATAAAGGTCTCACCCACAGACTGTATAAAGGTCTCCCCTCACAGACTGTATAAAGGTCTCACTCACAGACTGTATAAAGGTCTCCCCTCACAGACTGTGTAAAGGTCTCCCCTCACAGACTGTAGAAAGGTCTCACCTCACAGACTGTATAAAGGTCTCACCCACAGACCGTATAAAGGTCTCCCCTCACAGACTGTATAAAGGTCTCACCCACAGACTGTATAAAGGTCTCACCTCACAGACTGTATAAAGGTCTCACCTCACAGACTGTAGAAAGGTCTCACCCACAGACCGTATAAAGGTCTCCCCTCACAGACTGTATAAAGGTCTCACCTCACAGACTGTAGAAAGGTCTCACCCACAGACCGTATAAAGGTCTCACCTCACAGACTGTATAAAGGTCTCACCTCACAGACTGTATAAAGGTCTCATCCACAGACTGTATAAAGGTCTCACCTCACAGACTGTATAAAGGTCTCACTCACAGACTGTATAAAGGTCTCACCCACAGACTGTATAAAGGTCTCACCTCACAGACTGTATAAAGGTCTCACTCACAGACTGTATAAAGGTCTCACCCACAGACTGTATAAAGGTCTCCCCTCACAGACTGTATAAAGGTCTCACTCACAGACTGTATAAAGGTCTCCCCTCACAGACTGTATAAAGGTCTCACTCACAGACTGTATAAAGGTCTCACTCACAGACTGTATAAAGGTCTCACTCACAGACTGTATAAAGGTCTCACCTCACAGACTGTATAAAGGTCTCCCCTCACAGACTGTATAAAGGTCTCCCCTCACAGACTGTATAAAGGTCTCACCTCACAGACTGTATAAAGGTCTCCCCTCACAGACTGTATAAAGGTCTCACCTCACAGACTGTATAAAGGTCTCCCCTCACAGACTGTATAAAGGTCTCACCCACAGACTGTATAAAGGTCTCACTCACAGACTGTATAAAGGTCTCACTCACAGACTGTATAAAGGTCTCCCCTCACAGACTGTGTAAAGGTCTCCCCTCACAGTCTGTAGAAAGGTCTCACTCACAGACTGTATAAAGGTCTCACCCACAGACTGTATAAAGGTCTCCCCTCACAGACTGTATAAAGGTCTCACCCACAGACTGTATAAAGGTCTCCCCTCACAGACTGTATAAAGGTCTCCCCTCACAGACTGTTTAAAGGTCTCCCCTCACAGACTGTATAAAGGTCTCCCCTCACAGACTGTATAAAGGTCTCACTCACAGACTGTATAAAGGTCTCACTCACAGACTGTATAAAGGTCTCCCCTCACAGACTGTATAAAGGTCTCCCCTCACAGACTGTATAAAGGTCTCACTCACAGACTGTAAAGGTCTCCCCTCACAGACTGTATAAAGGTCTCCCCTCACAGACTGTATAAAGGTCTCCCCTCACAGACTGTATAAAGGTCTCACTCACAGACTGTATAAAGGTCTCACTCACAGACTGTATAAAGGTCTCCCCTCACAGACTGTATAAAGGTCTCACCTCACAGACTGTATAAAGGTCTCCCCTCACAGACTGTATAAAGGTCTCTCCTCACAGACTGTATAAAGGTCTCCCCTCACAGACTGTGTAAAGGTCTCCCCTCACAGACTGTATAAAGGTCTCACTCACAGACTGTATAAAGGTCTCACCTCACAGACTGTATAAAGGTCTCCCCTCACAGACTGTATAAAGGTCTCACCCACAGACTGTATAAAGGTCTCACTCACAGACTGTATAAAGGTCTCCCCTCACAGACTGTGTAAAGGTCTCCCCTCACAGACTGTATAAAGGTCTCCCCTCACAGACTGTAAAGGTTTCCCCTCACAGACTGTATGAAGGTCTCACTCACAGACTGTATAAAGGTCTCCCCTCACAGACTGTATAAAGGTCTCCCCTCACAGACTGTGTAAAGGTCTCACTCACAGACTGTATAAAGGTCTCACTCACAGACAGATCAGAGTTCCAGATGCACAGAGACAGAAGTATGTGGACTCTCCTGCTCCTCTCACAGCAGGAGGTCTCCTGTTTCTGAGTGTGTTGAACCTTTCTGTGTTTAAATAAACATGAAGTGAACTCTCTGAACCACAAACCTGAAGACGTGCAGAGAACAACCAGCTGTCATGATTCTCTCAGAAAACAGGACGAACCAAAGCCTCCGCCAAACCGTCCGCCGCTCCAAAAACCAAGCCGGTCCAGGCGGTACCTCCTGTAGTCCAGGTCCCAGCTCCTGCAGACCCCCTCCCCTCGGTCTCAGAGGAGTCCGCTGACGTGTCCATGAAGGAGGAGGAGCAGCTGTGTCAGGCGTTCTCTGAGGCGCTGCTCACCGTGCAGGACGTGGACGAGCAGGACGCCGACCAGCCGCAGCTCTGCTCCGAATACGTCAAAGAGATCTACAAATACCTGCACGCCCTGGAGGTGAGTGACCCCCCTCAGGTGAGCCCTGCTCTCCCCGGTCTCCTGGTCTAACCTCTGTGTGTCCTCAGGAGCAGCAGGCCGTACGAGCTCACTACATGCAGGGGTACGAGATCACTGAACGCATGCGAGCTCTGCTGGTGGACTGGCTGGTCCAGGTTCACTCCAGGTTCCAGCTGCTGCAGGAGACTCTGTACCTCACGGTGGCCCTCCTGGACCGGTTCCTCCAGGTAACGACAGTCCGAACTGGTCTTGGTCCTAACGTTGTGACAGGCCGAGTATTAACCCTCCTCTCTGCCGGGCTGCAGGTCCAGCCGGTCTCTCGCAGGAAGCTGCAGCTGGCCGGTGTCACCGCCATGCTGGTGGCGTGTAAATACGAGGAGATGTACGCTCCGGAGGTGGGAGACTTCGCCTACATCACAGACAACGCCTTCACCAAGTCTCAGATCCTGGAGATGGAGCAGCTGGTTCTGAGGAGCCTCAACTTCCAGCTGGGCCGTCCTCTTCCTCTGCACTTCCTCAGACGGGCTTCAAAGGTGGCCAACGTGAGTCCAGATTCAGTCCAGATTCAGTCCAGATTCAGTCCAGATTCAGTCCAGATTCAGTCCAGATTCAGTCCAGATTCAGTCCAGATTCAGTCCAGATCCCAGAGAGCAGCAGGTGAAGCTGGGCTCCCACCTCAAGTGTTAGGAACTGATCCGCCTGCATTTAAATTAAGACTCTGTGTACTATAGAGCATGAGGTTCACCTCTGAAGGATCCTTTTATGAGATCAGACTGATTTTAATACGTTCACATCGAGGTTCATCATTGATTCATTTCTTAGTTTTTAAAAGGTGGAAGGAAACTAAACGGTTCAAACTTCAGACTTTTCTTGAATGAAATGATGAAACCGATTCTTCTCTCCATGAAGCTGGTGTTTGAGAGGGTCGATAAAGTGTCTCAGAGTGCTGTGTGTGTGCTGTGTGTGTGTGTGTGTGTGTGTGTGTGTGTGTGTGTGTGTGTGTGTGTGTGTGTGTGTGTCTCAGTCTGACGTAGAGCGCCACACTCTGGCCAAATACCTGATGGAGCTGACCCTGGTGGACTACGACATGGTTCACTATCGACCCTCGGAGATCGCCGCCGCCTCCATGTGTCTCTCCCAGCTGCTGCTGGACGGTCTGCCCTGGGTGAGTCTGAACCAACGACCTCATGTGACCTTTCAGGGGTCAATGACCTGGTTTATACTCTGTCCTCCTCGCCGTAACGTTTCCCGCTCTTTGTTGACTTCATTAGGATTCATGCAGCACAACATGCGCTCCGTATGAAGCTCTCTTCAAACCAAAGAGCCAAAACAGAAAGCTGGAACAGACTCTGAAGACATGACGCTAAAGAAAGAATAGATGCAGGAATGTGGAAGATCCAAACACCTTTGTACCTTCTGCTTCTAAAGATGAAAACATCAGAGTTAAATTAATGTCAGGAACCAGTTCAGAAATATAAAGTTCATGTTTTTACAGTCTGAACGGTTTGGATCTGTGTTGTCTTTATTCAGAAATCGTCCCAAAAATAAGTCAAATTTTAAATATTTTCTCTTTAAATCATTTTTTGTTTTCAGTTATTTTTCTGCGTGAGCTTTTAGATTAGTTTGTAAAGATCTCAGAGATGAAGAGTATTTCAAAATAAGAGCTGTCTGAGTTCTCTCAACGATGAGGAAAGGAGCTTCAGTGCTTCCTTCCTTGTCTCCTTCAGTGTTCCCTCGGCTCCTTAAAGTCTGACTTTAGTGAAAACTTCAGGACATAATAATCTATAAGGATTATTTCTTCTTGTCAGAGGTCTGCTGTTTTAGATTTAAATACTAAATCACATCGACGCTGTCTAGAAGGCTTTTATTCTTATTGGGGGCATGTTTCACAAAGACCCAACATCAAGACCGGATCAGATCCAGTCCCCTCCTACAGACAGGACTCAGTCTGATCTCATCTTAATCCACCATGAGCAGAGCACTTTGCAGCATTTAGCAAGTTACAGTGGCAAGGACAAACTTCCTTTAACAGGCAGAAACCTCCAGCAGGACCAGACTCATGTTAGACACACATCTGAATCTGAGACCGTGTTGGAGAGAGGGATAGAGGGAGATGAAGAGAGAGAGAGATGATAGTGGAGAGATTAAAGAGGATAGACTTGTATTAAAAATGTTAAAATGAGGTGATAGAAGCCATATTTGTAGTTTATTTGGGGTAGATTGTAGTTTTTACTGAGTGGTCTGTTATCTTCCTCTGTCCTTGATCTCATGATGTTTAAAAACTAAAGACAGGAGGTCTTTTTTTAAACTTTGACTCCATCTTCATCGTCTCCTCCTCCTCCTCTCTCTGTTGGGTTTTCAGTCTCCCACTCAGCAGCATTACTCCACGTACGCCGAGGCTCACCTGAAGCCCATCATGCAGCACATCGCCAAGAACGTGGTGACGGTGAACGAGGGGAAGACCAAGTTCCAGGTGAGTTTAAAGAAGCAAAGTGAAGAAGAGATCAAAGACTTTTAAACCTCACCCTGTGTTGACTTTGTTCCCCTCAGGCGGTGAAGAACAAATACTCGAGCAGCAGACTGATGAAGATCAGCCTCCTCCCTCAGCTGAAGTCTCCCGTCGTGGTGAACATGGCGGCCGCTCTGCTCAAACCCTGACCTTCCACCGGAGGACTTTTCACTCGCACTTTATTTTGGAGGAGCTCGCCTGAGGAGAGGATTCTCTCGTTTTTAATAAATCTTTTAGAAGTTTTGATCTGAACTTCCTGTTTTAGCACTTCCTGTTTCCTGTTAGTGATTTATTCTCAGATGGTTTGTTCATGTTCGGCCTCTTGTCCGTTAATCTAAAGCCGAGACGTCTTTCTACATCAGGAACTTCCTGTCTGTGTTTCTCACCTGTCGGGTGAACGCTACCTTTAAAGCCTGATGCGTTCACTGACGTCAGGTTTGATCTACCTCTGTGTCCGACTCGTGTCTTCTTTCAGCCTCTCAATCATTAAAGACTCCTGGATGTGTTTCATGTTTCCATACGGTACAATCCCGCTCTGAAAGCTTTGTTCTGAACCAAAGTTTTTATAAACTGCTGAATAAAAACCCAAATAATGATTCTGAAGATGAAGTGATGACTTTAATCTCGTCCATGTCCTCTGGGACTGGGATTTAAGAAAGCATGTTGGGTTTTAACACCAGGGGGCCGATGTGGCAGCTTTGAATGTCGGGTAATAAACGTGATGATTAAAATCCCATCAGTGCTCTGGCTTCATTTCTCTAATGGTGGGAAACAGACGTGTCGTCCATATTTCTACACACTGGTTCCTACCTAGCTGCTACCTCTGGTCTTAACATCTGAAGCCCATACGGAAGTGCTCCAAACTGCAGTTCGTCAAGTGTCCACTAGAGGCTGCTGCAGAAACACCAGAAGCCACATACACACCCATTCAAAGAGACGATGTTTAAATCAACATGTTTACAGCCTGGTTCAAAAAACAGTTCAGGTCTGAATGGATCATTTCTCTATGAGCACACACTGTGTTACTAAAGTCCAATTCCTTGTGTTCAAGCATACCTGCCGAATAAAGCTGATTCTGATTCTGTATGGGGGGTAGGGGTGAGCCCGACTAAGGATCTGCTTAGTGGAATCTGATCATCAGATTTTGCCCGTAGTGGATGAATAGTGGAATGTTTGTTGTTTTTCCTTATTGACCCAAAGTCTGCATGATGGTGACCGCATGACAATATTACACATAACCCTTTACAATGAAGAGACTCAGAGCTTAAAGTCAAAGGGACAACAGAATATTAGAAGTATAAAACTTAGATTTTTAAATCTATATTACAAAAACAACGAGGTGATGAAGGAGAGAAAACTCAAATAAGACCACCATCAGTTAAACATGGAACAACGCTCCACTATAGAGAAAGGAATCAGGAGATATTTAAACAGTGTTCACACAGCAGAGAGCAGCACTGCAGAGGGTAGTCTGTCCAACTCAAACCTGAACCAGCTAAAGGGTTTTTAAATCTCTTAACAGAACCTTTTAAAACAGTCTTTCATCTCGTCTTTGTCCGCTTGAGTCTTTTCAAACTGTACGTGAGGAAAACCATCGTGTGTACGGGCAGAAGTGCGCTCCTGTCTTTGTTGACTGTAAATCCTGTCTTTGAGAATATCCTCTCTGATGGTGTGGAGGTGGATGGGATGCTGTGGATTGTTTTTGAGGCTTCAGACAGCTTTGGGTATCCCTCCTGGTTCTTTTGGCCCCGTACAGTTTTTGTGTGGTCCGGTAACCCTTGATCTCACAGCCCTCTTCATGAAGCTGCTCCTCATCTTCATCACTAGTTTTTAGGATCAACTGAAGTTTGATTTCCTGACATTTTGAGCTACCATGAACGTAGAAAGATTTAAAGACCAGCTGAGGTACGTCTGCTCCACAGGTCCCGCTAAATGGGAGAGTCCACCTTTAATTACCAGGGGAGATTTAATTACCACTTTAAGGAGATTTAACATTTCAAGAGCTGTTCTCAGAGTTACGATATGATCCGATGTACTTTATTGTCCCCGTAGGGAAATTTGTCTTTGACATCAGTGCTGCACGTTACCTGCTCCTACAAAGATCACCACAATGACACAAGAACACATCAATAAATAAGAAAAGTACAATAAATAATACACACTCATACAACACACAGCATGCTCTTAAAGAGAGAGCACCATGACGCTGTCCCAACCCTAACAGGCTGTTTAATATTTAAAATTCTAATAGAGGCATAAAGGAGTTTTTAAAACCATTCAGTTTGCACTTGGGGACTCTGGACCTTCTTCCAGATGGTAAAAGTTCATACTCAGAGTAAAGGATGTGCAACGGGTCTCCAAGTATTCTCTGGGCCTGCCCAAGAACACACTGCTCATTAATGGCCTGAAGGGAAGGGTTGCCAGTCTTCCCTATGACCTTCATGGCAGTCTGCACCAGGCCAGAGAGTTCCAGCTGAACAGAGAGGTTACCATGCTGTCATCCCGTACCTGATGATCCTCTCCAGTACAGCCTGATGGAACAAACACACAGCCTGCTGATTCACACCAGACACCCTGAGCCCACGTATAGAATACAACCTTTATCACAGGTACACAGGTCATCAATGTGGGCCTCCCAGCTGAACTTAATATCCAGGTTGTGGTAGGGTGGCCCAGCCGTGAGGCGATCGTCCAGCGGAGCAGTGACCAGAAATGAGGCTTCGAACTCAGTATCAAAGTTTACACACAAAGTTTATTCATGCAGCATGAGAGAGAAGTTACAGCATACTCAAGAGCATCTGAAGTTCTCCGCTGAGTGACAGAGATGCTCAATACTTTATAGTTCTTCAAACATAAGGGAGGAGAAAGGGAGGGGGGAAACATGTGTACGTGTCATCTTAATACAGTTGTTCATAAAGAAAAGACAAAGGGAGGGGGAGAAAAGGGGGGGGGGGGGGGGGGGGGGGGGGTGACAGGTGTGGGTGTGTTGCAAACAAGGGTGAGCAAAGGGTCATGTCAGGTGAACATTGTACTCTGGAAACAACCGAGACATTACCCCGGTCTAGCGGTTTGCAAAAAGCATACGTCTACAACTTACAACACTTGCGGTTATAAAAAAATCTTAAGAAAGCGTACATCGTTACCATTGAATATTTATGTAATCACAAGGCGCTCATTTATCATAGTACAAACCGTTCATCATCATGTCACCAAAAAAATCCCCTCAGCTCTCATTCAACTGCCACCTGAGACCATGGTGGACCTTTTGGCCCTTTGCAAGGCAGTGGGGGCTGAAGATGTGAAACCACATCCGGGCTAAACCTGCCTTGAACTGCAGAACTGGGGTTTCTGTCCTCGATTTCACCTTTGTGCGGATATTTGCACAGATCTCTGACCTTATGCCTTACTATTACAGGCTACTTCAATAAATCAAGTATAATGGAAAGCATATAATAGAAAGCATATAATGGAAAGCATATTGGTACAATTGTTAAAAGGAAGAATACATGAGCAAGGAATACATGAACATAATAAGAAGCACAGGATTATCTGTAAGAAAAATGCATGATTATAATAGAGGGTATTAATCAAGATTCCACAAGGTGGACACCTGAACATTTGTAGGAGCCGACCTGACAGATGTTTTTGTCATGAATAAGGACTGGAGTGTGATCACCCACAGAGCGAGGGTCAAACACCGTCTCCTGTGTCTTCTTCACATTGATTAAGAGGTGGTTATCATGGCACCACTGAACAAAGGTCTGTACCTGTATATGACGAGAGACCTGAGTCCTGGTACAGCAGACTGAGAATGGCTGTATCATCTGAAAACTTCAGAATCAGATTACCAGGGAGGCTGCTGCTACATTCATTAGTGTAGAGTGTAAAGAGGACAGGGGAACTCACTCAGCCCTGAGGTGCTCCTGTACTGATAGATTTGGTGTCAGAGAGGGTGGTGTTTATTTTGACATTTTGGGATCTATTTGTTAAAAAAGAATAATTTAATAATCAAAGGGTTTACAGTCATTTGAGACATTACATTACATTACATTCAATAAGTTTATATTTATATTAAAATAGGATATGAGACACTATTTTTACAGGAAACAGGAAAATAATGTAACATTAGACATTGAGCACCCCCATGGTTTGAATGGAATGATCCACGTTTCAAATGCAAATATTCAACTATGAGATTGGAAGTCGACTGAGACTCGTTAGAACCAATCGTCCAATATTCCACTATTTGGGGTCACCCCTAGATTTTAGAGAGGGCTTCAAGTCTGATTGAATGTGTTCGAGGAACCATTGAGGGAAAACCTGAGCTTTCCAAGTCTAACAGTAACAACTCTTTCACCCAGCTGTTATGAGACGGAGGTTGAGGGTGTTTCCATTAGAGGAGTGTAAGTCGCCTGGCCAAGAGGGTAGTAAAGGCAAGAACAGTCTGCATGACTTTGGATGTAACAGGCTGCAGGGGGCGCCAAACAAGGCCAGCAGAGGATCAGGAGTGATAGTTATAGAATATGCTGTGCTAAGTGTTTGAAATATTTCAGACCAGAATGTGGGAAGCCTGGGACAGAACCAGAACCTACAAAGCCCTTAAAAATCAGGCACCCTCGTATCTTAAAGAGCTCATAGTGCCCTATTACCCCTCTAGAACTCTACGCTCCAACATGCAGGCTTGCTAGTTGTACCTGAAGTCTCTAAAAGTAGTATGGGAGGTAGAGCCTTCAGTTATCAGGCCCCTCTCCTTTGGAATCATCTACCAGTCAGGGTCCGGGAGGCAGACACCCTCTCTACTTTTAAGAGTAGGCTTCAAACTTTCCTTTTTGATAAAGCTTATAGTTAGAGCTGGATCAGGCTTGGACCAGCTTTTGTCATGCTGCTATAGGCCTAGACTGCCGGGGGAACTGGCACACTGACACACTGGGATCCTAGCTCACCCTCTTCCCCCCAACCCCTTCATCACTTACTTTAACTCTGCCTGTCCCATTAAAGTTACTAACCATAGACCTTTCTGGAGTCCCTGAGCTCCATTGTCTCGTAGATTCCTCTGAGCTGCCGTAGACCTCCTCCTGCTGTGGACGATCTGGACTCCAGCTGATACGGACGATCTGGACTCCAGCGGCAACAGCTTCTACTACTCGTCTCATCACTATCACCTCTCTCTCTTACTCCCCTCTATCTGTCTTTCCAGACCCAACACGGTCTCAGATTCAGATGTGTGTCTAACATGAGTCTGGTCCTGCTGGAGGTTTCTGCCTGTTAAAAGGAAGTTTGTCCTCTCCACTGTAACTAGCTAAATACTGCGATGTGTAATGCTCATGATGGATTAAGGTGGGGTCAGACTGAGTCTGATCCGGTCTTGGTGTTGGGTCTCTGTTCATAATTTGACATAGAGTGGTCTAGACCTGCTCTGTTTGTAAAAGAGTCTTGAGATAACGTTTGTTGTGATTTGGCGCGATACAAATAAAGATTGATTGATTGATTGATTGGTCAGCTGGGGATTGTTTGCACCTATTACATGAGTCAGTTACATTGGGGTAAATCCCAGAGAGTCTCAAATTAGTGTAGTGAGCTTTGTGTGCTCTCAGTCTGCATCGGACCAGTCTGCCTCACGTACTGTTTCCCACAATGCAAAGCGCTCGTTCTGCTTTTTCTTGTTTCTTCTTTTTTCGACGGGGGAACTTTTTAGGTGCTGTGAAAATGATTAAACTCCATATGAACCACTTCTTAACTTTTTAAATCATCAGTGATGCTGAAGAAGCAGTTTCTCTATCAGCTTCCAGTGACGTCTGACCCAGCATCCTGCAGACCAGATCCACCAGAACAGACTGCAGACTTAATTCAAAGGTAGTATGTAGCCTGAACACAGCCTGAGACTGCGTCCATGTTTACAGGATACGGTGTGAACACGATGTGAAGAGTAAAGACGGGTATCACTACAGTCTGTCTACCACCCCTGCCCCCTGCTGTGTTGGAGGTCAGGTTCAGGAGGGGAAGAAGTGCTTGGTGGTTAAAATGCGACCCTCTAAGAGTCGTCGTTCAGATAAACTTGAATTCAGTGTGTTTTAAATGGTCACGTTGTTTCTGTCTTCTATATTTCACACGGCGTCACAGCGGTTTCATTAGACCTGATGAGCTCTCCTCTCAGAGAAGGATCTGGGTTCTCCTCCTGACCTTGGTTTGACCTCTGACCTCTCTGTATGTGGAGCAGGGATAAAGTAATGAGGTCAGTGTGCTGAGACATCACCACACAGATAAAGACGTGATGACTGCGAGTGTGAGGTCAGGGATCAGCTCACTGTGTGTCATTAATCCTCAGCGTCTCTCGGCTCTCATTAAACCATCTGAATCTGAAGAGAGCTCTCGTTCAGCCCGCCTCCTCGCCCCGGCCGCCGCCTCGCCCTGGCCGCCGCCTCGTCCAGGCCTCCTCCTCGCCCCGGCCGCCGCCTCGCCCCGGCCTGCAGCGTCACACTCGCCCGCTGTGTGTGATCACGCCTGTACGAGCTGCAGAATAACTCCATTTACAGGCTCACACGCTGAGCCGGCTGTGTGCTGCCTGTGGAGGAGCATTGTACTCCTCAGACTGACTCTGACTTCACCTCCCTCCTCCTCCTCCTCCTCCTCCTCCTCCTCCTCCTCCCCCTCCTCCTCCTCCTCCTCCTCCTCCTCCTCCTCCTCCTCCTCACAGTGAGGACTGTGCGCTGCAGAGCACTGAAGCAGGACAGAAACATCAGCTCTATTATCTTAAACCTCAAAGACAAACAGCTTCAGCTCTGAGCTCCTTATCTTTCTGAGAGTACAGAGAGTTTAAACAGGAGCGTATATCTGTACCCAGAGTCCTGCAGGGTCCCGAGGTCTACATCCAAACCGGTCTCACAGCATCAAAAAGATAAAACTGTGTGTACACTTATATTTCTCCTTTGACATGGCAGCATGTAAACGGATCCACAGAACGCTTCACTCTGACTCACTGTCCATCTGTTTGTAATGAGTCTCAGCTTCACTGTAAACAGGTCCACACAGTCTCAACTTCACTGTAAACAGTTCCACACAGTCTCAGATTCACTGTAAACAGTTCCACAGAGTCTCAGCTTCACTGTAAACAGTTCCACACAGTCTCAGATTCACTGTAAACAGTTCCACACAGTCTCAGATTCACTGTAAACAGGTCCACACAGTCCCAGCTTCACTGTAAACAATTCCACACAGTCCCAGATTCACTGTAAACAGTTCCACACAGTCCCAGATTCACTGTAAACAATTCCACACAGTCTCAGCTTCACTATAAACAGTTCCACACAGTCCCAGATTCACTGTAAACAATTCCACACAGTCTCAGCTTCACTATAAACAGTTCCACACAGTCTCAGATTCACTGTAAACAGGGACACTGATGGGTTTTTTTCAGCACTGACCTTCTTCCATTTGTTCTCAGCGTCCATACTCTTCCAACATGCGATAGCTCTTCAAGCCGGAAGAAGTCCAAAGTCCAGAAGCCTGGTCCATCCTGAACTCTGCCCAAAGTCCCTCGGATATATTCCCAGCAGACAAAGTTTAACATTCAAAGGGACCTTGACACCAAACATCTCTGACAAACATCCAACAACACGGGGGGTTATGTACGTTCTCATTAACCACTTGTATTGAAGCAGTTTATATCTTGTATTTATGGTCTGATTTTGTGCTTTCTTATTATTATCTTTATTATTGTTTTTTGTATTTATTTATTTTATTATTATTATTGAATTTTTCTTCTCTTTTCTTTTTGTTGGTTTTGTAAAACTTATATATCATTTGTCAACTTGTGGTGAACAAAGAAACACCGAAGAAAATGCAATAAAATGTTGAATGACAAAAAACATATTTGTATTTGTTGATTTTTACCTCATTTATTGTAATTTATTTGATTGTATTCTATTTACTTTATATTTTATATTATTATCATGATTATTATTATTAGAAACTTGTTGGTCTTTCTTGTTGTTATTTTGGTCGTCACTGTTTATTATATTTTATATGGGGGGGGGGGGGGGGTCCTGATGTTCAGAAAAAAATTAAAACCAATGTCTGAAACTTTTCTGTGATTTATAGAAATATCTTTATACCTGCTTTCTGAAAAATACAAATTATATATACATATAGCCTATATGTATAAAAAGTGTTCCTGCTGACATGAATGTGGACCTGCATGTGGACCTGCATGTGGACCTGCATGTGGATCTGAATGTGGATCTGCATGTGGACCTGCATGTGGACCTGAATGTGGATCTGCATGTGGACCTGCATGTGGACCTGAATGTGGATCTGAATGTGGACTCTGCAGCTCTCAGTTCTTTGCTGTAATCCGGGCTGTTGAGCTGGTTTGCATGCTCTGCGGGGGTTTAAGGGTTAAAGCCATCTGACGGGTTAATACTCATATCTGCCACATGGGGGGACAGAGGACTCAGTCTGAGAGGGAGTTCAGATCAGTCTGAACTCTGCTGCTTTGTTTCTGTCGAGCAGGAGGTCAGTCCAGCTCAGTCCGCTCTCCCGCACCGCACCGCGCAGACCAGGACCCGCACTGCTCTCCTCCACGCCTAAAACAGGTGAGTTACCTCAGCCAGGATCTCTCTGTGTCTCTCTCTCTCTCTGTCTCTCTGTCTCTCTCTCTGTTTCTGTGTTTCTGATGAAACCTGAACACTTCAGACTCCTGCAGTCTGAGCACGAGGCGCGCGCGGGGCTGCTCGGTGATCAGAGTCGGTTGATCCGGACTGTGGGGGGTCACAGTCCAGTTAAAGTCCTGTACTCTGCTGGTCTGAGAGGAGCTGGGTGATGATGTGGCGCCTGGTGCCTGATTTATATGTAAGACCCGGAGAGAGCCTCAGAGTTAGACCTCCTGGTCCTGTGCCAGAGGCGCAGCGAGAACTGCAAGAGGGCTCTGTCTGCAGGTCTCAGGTAACCCTCCAGACCAGGTGGATTCTAAAAAGACCCAGGTTACCACCAGACCAGGTGGATCATACAAAGACTCCTTTAGTTTGCAGAGACTTTAACTTTATGAAAGTCTCTTGTTCTGGTTTGAATCAGTGTTTTTATGAACTTTGGTGAAACTGAAACTTGAAGCTCTTTGGACTTTGTCTAAACCTGGACTCTCTCTGTAAACATGGACTCTGTCTCTGTCTCTGTAAACCTGGACTCTGTCTCTGTAAACCTGGACTCTGTCTCTGTAAACATGGACTCTGTCTCTGTCTCTGTAAACATGGACTCTGTCTCTGTAAACCTGGACTCTGTCTCTGTAAACATGGACTCTGTCTCTGTCTCTGTAAACATGGACTCTATGTCTGTAAACCTGGACACTGTCTTTGTAAACATGGACACTGTCTCTGTTAACATGGACTCTGTCTCTGTAAACCTGGACTCTGTCTCTGTAAACCTGGACTCTGTCTCTGTAAACATGGACTCTGTCTCTGTAAACATGGACTCTGTCTCTGTAAACCTGGACTCTGTCTCTGTAAACATGGACTCTGTCTCTGTAAACATGGACTCTGTCTCTGTAAAACATGGACTCTGTCTCTGTAAACCTGGACTCTGTCTCTGTAAACCTGGACTCTGTCTCTGTAAACCTGGACTCTGTTTCTGTAAACATGGACTCTGTCTCTGTAAACATGGACTCTGTCTCTGTAAACATGGACTCTGTCTCTGTAAACATGGACTCTGTCTCTGTAAACCTGGACTCTGTCTCTGTAAACCTGGACTCTGTTTCTGTAAACATGGACTCTGTCTCTGTAAACATGGACCACACAGACGAGTCTCCATGTGTCCACACTGAGGTGTGTCTGAAGGTGACAGCGTCTCTCTGGACAGACACAGACGAGTCTCTGTGTCCTCCTCCTGCAGCGTCTCTCAGATTGACTTTAGTTCCTCTGCAGGATGAGACTGAGAGATAATCCTCACAGCAAACCAGAAACAACTTTCACTTTGACTTGCTGTGGTCTGATTTGCTGTGATCTGATTTGCTGTGATCTGATTTGCTGTGATCTGATTTGCTGTGATCTGATTTGCTGTGGTCTGATGTGCTGTGATCTGATTTGCTGTGATCTGATTTGCTGTGATCTGATTTGCTGTGGTCTGATTTGCTGTGATCTGATTTGCTGTGGTCTGATTTGCTGTGATCTGATTTGCTGTGATCTGATTTGCTGTGGTCTGATTTGCTGTGATCTGATTTGCTGTGGTCTGATTTGCTGTGGTCTGATTTGCTGTGGTCTGATTTTCTGTGGTCTGATTTGCTGTGATCTGATTTGCTGTGGTCTGATTTGCTGTGGTCTGATTTGCTGTGATCTGATTTGCTGTGATCTGATTTGCTGTGGTCTGATTTGCTGTGATCTGATTTGCTGTGATCTAATTTGCTGTGGTCTGATTTGCTGTGATCTGATTTGCGTGGTCTGATTTGCTGTGGTCTGATTTGCTGTGGTCTGATTTGCTGTGATCTGATTTGCTGTGATCTGATTTGCTGTGATCTGATTTGCGTGGTCTGATTTGCTGTGGTCTGATTTGCTGTGGTCTGATTTGCTGTGGTCTGATTTGCTGTGATCTGATTTGCTGTGGTCTGATTTGCTGTGATCTGATTTGCTGTGATCTGATTTGCTGTGATCTGATTTGCTGTGGTCTGATTTGTCTCTGAGTCTCTGTCGGTCACAGTGTGGGACATAATCCTTCATAGAGTCCCGTCTTCCCGGCGTGTCTGTGAGCGTCTGGAGCTTTAACGTCACGCTCCACATGACGGACCAGAGTCTGTAGACGAGTCTGAACACAAGAACCACATTTACACCTTAGATATCAGAGAGATGCTAACAGCTGCAGCTAACAGGTTTAAACTTCTCCCTCAGTGTGGGGTCATCTTTGAAATCTCTTATTCTATAAAGCTGACAGACTGACCTTCAACAACAACCGTCCTCCTGAACTCTGAGCAGTGACGCTTATCAGGAGTTCACCTTGTGACTTTAACACTTCAGGTACTTCGGACACAAACCTGAGATATGACGGAGATTCAGACTCAGAGAAAGGGGACTGGTCTTCAGTGTCTCTCCTGGGAGGAGTTTTAACTGGTCCAGAAACCGACTGAAGAAGATCCTCAACATGAAGTCTGATCCTGAACCGTTTTCATAAGGTCTGAAACAAAGTGAAGATTTCAAAGAAGTCCATCATGTGACTGTTACCATGCAGCAGGACCAGGTCCACAGGGGGCGCCAGAATCCACTCAGACTGAGAGTTCCTCACAGGAGCTTTAGCAAACCATCAGGTGGATCAGCTCGGGGGGCGAGGGTCACTGAATATGAGCCACGAGGAGACTTTGAGCTCAGAGATCATCTCACCGTCTCGTCTCCCGTCCTCCTGGTGGACAGGGACGAGCTCACAGCGTCTCCATCAGCATTCAGGCTCTGAGACTCTGAGGCTCTGAGACTCTGAGACTCTGAGGCTCTGAGACTCTGAGACTCTGAGGCTCTGAGACTCTGAGGCTCTGAGGCTCTGAGACTCTGATGCTCTGAGACTCTGAGACTCTGAGGCTCTGAGGCTCTGAGACTCTGAGACTCTGAGACTGAGACTCTGAGACTCTGAGGCTCTGAGACTCTGAGGCTCTGAGACTCTGAGGCTCTGAGACTCTGAGGCTCTGAGACTCTGAGACTCTGATGCTCTGAGACTCTGAGACTGAGACTCTGAGACTGAGACTCTGAGACTCTGAAACTCTGAGACTCTGAGACTCTGATGCTCTGAGACTCTGAGGCTCTGAGACTCTGAGGCTCTGAGGCTCTGAGGCTCTGAGACTCAGAGGCTCTGAGGCTCTGAGACTCTGAGGCTCTGAGACTCTGAGACTCTGAGACTCTGAGACTCTGAGACTCTGAGGCTCTGAGGCTCTGAGACTCTGAGACTCTGAGACTCTGAGACTCTGAGACTCTGAGACTCTGAGGCTCTGAGACTCTGATGCTCTGAGACTCTGAGACTCTGAGACTCTGAGGCTCTGAGACTCTGAGGCTCTGAGACTCTGAGGCCGGAGCAGACGTGTGCAGGACGAGTGTAGTCGGCGGCAGCAACAACAACAAGAGACAACAAAGTCTTTGTTTGCTCACGGCTCCACTTTTCATAAACACGACTATTTATAGGCCAGAATTGAAATCTCATATCGGCAGAGACAAACAGAGGGACAGTTTCTCTGAAGACCATCCTCGGGTTTAGGATCCGGACACAGTGACTGACCTTGATCCAGTAAAAGGAACAAAGCTCTCAGGAACACGGAGGGTCCGACTGAACGAAGACCACTCAGAACAGAACAAAGCACGGTGGAATGGGATCAAAGTGGTTCTCAGAGACTCTTACGTCCTGAGAGAACTCTGACTGCAGGGACACAGGAGACATGAGCATGTAACACCCACACCCTCACCTGACAGGGACCACACCTCCAGGTCTGAGCACAGACCACAGATCCCCCCCCCCCTTTCAGGGCCCGTTTCTGCCCCCACAACAAAAGGTGAAACTGGACCCGCAGACCGGCTCCGTCCTCACGTTTCCTCCCAACAATTAAAGACGGCGTTTTCTCACCGTGGGACTTTGTGTTCAGGGACACCCGACCCCGCTTTGTGAAGACGGGCTGAGGACCTTCAGGACCAGTTTTACACCTCGCAGTGAAGCAGGGGGAACTGTGACAGTATGAAGACTGCAGGAGGGTCAGAGTCCGGTTCTTTACTGAAGTCTGAGTTTCTCTCTGAGACGATGTGTTCATGAAAGCTGGGTTTATAAACTCTCTTTAGTCTGACAGCAGCCCTCCTTCAGTCCTGCAGCTCTCAGGCAGAGGATTGTGGGTAAACGTTGAGACGAGGGGGGGTCACGTAAACAAAGAGAGGTCCTGCCTGGGCCGGTCAGTCACGTCTGACCACTCAGCGGTAAAACCCGTTCAGATTACCATGACGACCACGCATCACAGGGGGGGGGGGGGGGGGGCTCCGTGGACTCAAACTGAACAGATCTCCTTTCTCCTCTGACGCCTGAACGCATCGTGAGCCCTGCTCTCTGAGTGCAGCTCTCCGTCCTCTCTGCTCTGACTCACCTACTCAGTCTCCTCTCAGTGACCAGCTGAGGATGGACTGAAGAAGTCCAGGACGTGAACTCGAGTCTGACACGAGTCCTGATCCTCAGCCCGGTTCAGTTTGTGGTCACAGCCGCCCCCCTTATAAAAGGTTCATAACATTAATAACGAGGACTGGACTCTGACCCTTCCCCGTGACTCGGACTTGTTTTGGACGTGAACACTGAGGACTCCAGACTCGGCTCAGACTCGAGGTCCAGGTTCACTGTAGACCGTCTGTTGAGAGCTTCTCTTAATACGACACACAGGAACCGTACAGACCGGCCTGCAGTCAGGTCTGATCCCTCACTCAGACACAGGTCTAAGTTTAGTATCAATGAGACGGAGGTCAGGATCAGGTACCAGGTCAGGATCAGGTCTGCTGTGTTGTTTGTAGGAGGAGAGTTAACTGTATCAAACCCACAATCCTGCTGCGGGGGAATTCCAGTAAACCGGGTGAACAGGTTACAGACGGCGAGGGCGAGTCTCTGCTCAACAACACGTGGGAACACATCTGTGTGTCACGTTTCAGAGCGTCCACAGACCAGGAGGACACACTCCCTCAGGGCCTCTGTGACTGGAGACTTACTACTACTCCTCCTCATCTTCCTCTTCCTCCTCCTCCTCCTCCTCTTCCTCTTCCTCTTCCTCCTCCTCCTCCTCTTCCTCTTCCTCTTCCTCTTCCTCCTCTTCCTCCTCTTCCTCTTCCTCCTCTTCCTCCTCCTCCTCCTCCTCCTCCTCCTCTTCCTCCTCACTTTGAGAGTCTGACTGACAGCTGCAGGTCTTCATATTCAGACCCTCCAGCAGGAACCCTTCAGGTGTGTCTCAGGTCAGTCACAGGTGGTTTATGGTCCCATGATGTCTCAGTTTGACTAAAGTACCAGGTTAGTTCAGGAGAGAGATGAGGTTCAGGTTCAGGCTGTCTCAGGATCTCCTCTAAGAGTGAAGTCCAGCTCTTTGGGAGTCGTGGTTCTCTTCAGACCGTATGAAGTGACTCGTGTTCAGGGTAACCCACGTAACGCAGAGACTCCAGAGAACACACACTCAGAGTTTGAGGTCTTGGACTCCTAACCCTTCGTAGTCCTTCACAGTCACATGTTTACGTTACCACAGCTTCAGGTCAGACCAGGATCTCAGAGCATCCTGGGTATGCAGCAGAACCTGTTAGTCTCAATGCTGACACACACACACACACACACACACACACACACACACACACACACACACACACACACACACAGGTTATGTCCAGGCTGCATGGAAATGGAAAGGTAATCAGGGTCACAGAGACCTGCAGCTGAACTGATTTACAGCCTCCCATGTTGAGGAGCAGACCCGACCATGCAGGCTTGGTGCTCGGGGGGGGGGGGGGTTGAAATATTGGCGGAGCAGCGATGCCACCATGCAAACACTGACCCACATTCCCATCAGCAGCTCTGAGTGGACAGAACGAAATGGGGCCACGGCTCAGTCGATGGATCCCCAGAGAACCAGCTGCATGTTCGGATAAACACCAAACATCATCGATCTCTGAGAGGCTGCAGAGGGGGGTCAGGACGGGATGGGGGGTCAGGACGTGAGGGAGGGTCAGGCCGTGATGCAGGGTCAGGCCGTGTTGCAGGGTCAGGACATGATGGAGGGTCAGGACGTGATGCAGGGTCAGGCCGTGATGGAGGGTCAGGCCGTGATGGAGGGTCAGGCCGTGATGGAGGGTCAGGCCGTGATGGAGGGTCAGGCCGTGATGCAGGGTCAGGCCGTGATGGAGGGTCAGGCGGTGATGCAGGGTCAGGCGGTGATGGAGGGTCAGGCCGTGATAGAGGGTCAGGCGGTGATGCAGGGTCAGGCGGTGATGGAGGGTCAGGCCGTGATGCAGGGTCAGGCCGTGATGGAGGGTCAGGCCGTGATGGAGGGTCAGGCCGTGATGCAGGGTCAGGCGGTGATGGAGGGTCAGGCCGTGATGCAGGGTCAGGCCATGATGGAGGGTCAGGCCGTGATGGAGGGTCAGGCGGTGATGGAGGGTCAGGCGGTGATGGAGGGTCAGGCGGTGATGGAGGGTCAGGACGTGATGCAGGGTCAGGCGGTGATGGAGGGTCAGGCGGTGATGGAGGGTCAGATGGTGATGGAGGGTCAGGCCGTGATGGAGGGTCAGGCGGTGATGGAGGGTCAGGCGGTGATGGAGGGTCAGGCGGTGATGGAGGGTCAGGCGGTGATGCAGGGTCAGGCGGTGATGGAGGGTCAGGCGGTGATGGAGGGTCAGGCGGTGATGGAGGGTCAGGCGGTGATGGAGGGTCAGGCGGTGATGGAGGGTCAGGCCGTGATGCAGGATCAGGCGGTGATGGAGGGTCAGGCCGTGATGGAGGGTCAGGCCGTGATGCAGGGTCAGGCCATGATGGAGGGTCAGGCCGTGATGGAGGGTCAGGCCGTGATGGAGGGTCAGGCGGTGATGGAGGGTCAGGCGGTGATGCAGGGTCAGGCCGTGATGGAGGGTCAGGCCGTGATGCAGGGTCAGGACATGATGGAGGGTCAGGCCATGATGGAGGGTCAGGCGGTGATGGAGGGTCAGGCCGTGATGGAGGGTCAGGCCGTGATGCAGGGTCAGGACATGATGGAGGGTCAGGCCATGATGGAGGGTCAGGCCATGATGCAGGGTCAGGCCATGATGGAGGGTCAGGCCATGATGCAGGATCAGGCGGTGATGGAGGGTCAGGCCGTGATGGAGGGTCAGGCCGTGATGCAGGGTCAGGCCATGATGGAGGGTCAGGCCGTGATGGAGGGTCAGGCCGTGATGGAGGGTCAGGCGGTGATGGAGGGTCAGGCGGTGATGCAGGGTCAGGCGGTGATGCAGGGTCAGGCGGTGATGGAGGGTCAGGCCATGATGCAGGGTCAGGCCATGATGGAGGGTCAGGCCATGATGCAGGATCAGGCGGTGATGGAGGGTCAGGCCGTGATGGAGGGTCAGGCCGTGATGCAGGGTCAGGCCATGATGGAGGGTCAGGCCGTGATGGAGGGTCAGGCCGTGATGGAGGGTCAGGCGGTGATGGAGGGTCAGGCGGTGATGGAGGGTCAGGCGGTGATGCAGGGTCAGGACGTGATGCAGGGTCAGGACGTGATGCAGGGTCAGGCCGTGATGGAGGGTCAGGCGGTGATGGAGGGTCAGGCGGTGATGGAGGGTCAGGCGGTGATGGAGGGTCAGGCGGTGATGGAGGGTCAGGCGGTGATGGAGGGTCAGGCGGTGATGGAGGGTCAGGACGTGATGCAGGGTCAGGACGTGATGCAGGGTCAGGACGTGATGCAGGGTCAGGCGGTGATGGAGGGTCAGGCGGTGATGGAGGGTCAGGCGGTGATGGAGGGTCAGGCGGTGATGGAGGGTCAGGCCATGATGGAGGGTCAGGCGGTGATGGAGGGTCAGGAGGTGATGGAGGGTCAGGCCATGATGGAGGGTCAGGCGGTGATGGAGGGTCAGGCGGTGATGGAGGGTCAGGCCGTGATGGAGGGTCAGGCGGTGATGGAGGGATATTTATCATGATAACTTTGAATAAGCTCAGCTCTAGTTAAGGGGTAAAGGGAGGGTTAGGGGCGTGGCCTCTTTGAGTGACAGGTTGGCGCTGCTAGACGTCCTCTCAGCTGTTTACAGTTATGTTCTGAGTTAGCTAGCTCATTAGCAGCTAACGAATGAACTCAACTTTATTTATGAAGCACCTTTCATACATAGAAACATGCAGCCCAAAGACAGGAACACAGAGACAGGAAACAACAGCAATTATAAAATGATAAAAGGCAGGATTATAAATAAAATACTTCAAAATAAAATCAACACAGTAAAATTTATAAATTAGTACAAGTGGAAAGAAAAGTTCAAAAGAAGGTAGGGATAACAAGAGGAATATTTAGAATTAGCCGTGAGCTCTCAGCTCCTCCCACTCCTCTAAATATGGTCACTTCTGGCTCCAGAAAACCAACATGGCCGCCACCAAACGTAGAACATAGAAAGTTTAAAAAGTAAAAGAAGTTAAAAAGTGAAAGTTAGTGAAGCAGCTTTAAGATGAAGATCAGTACGTCAGGAACTTCAGCTCCTCAGAGATAAACACACTCCTGTCTCACTGTCAGCTGTATTTGTGTGTGTGTGTGTGTGTGTGTGTGTGTGTGTGTGTGTGTGTGTGTAGTAGAGCTTTGTATTGTGTGTGCAGTGTGTATTGTGTGTAGTTGTGCCTGGTACAAGCAGACGCTCAGTGGAGGAGTGGAGGGTGCGTTTGTTTCGTCCTCTCAGTTAATCAGACGATGAATTCAGTCGTGGTTGTTGAAGCTGTTGAAGTTTTTATCCACTCAGGAATGTTTCATTTGGTCTCTAACAAACTCCTCCAGATGTGTTCGCTCCTAAAGATGTCTTAAACATCTGTGTGGACGAGTTTCAGCCTCCTGCTGACAGATCTCAGATCAGTCTGTCTCCGTTCGTCTGGATGTGTGTGTGTGTGTGTGTGTGTGTGTGTGTGTGTGTGTGACTCGTCCTCAGCTGTAAATAGACTCTTTAATATGAAACACATTGAACCTGTGGCTCATTGGACGACTTCAGTCTGATTAATGGAAACAACATGAACAAACAACATTCCTGAAACAGACGTGTTTTATTGGTTCAGCAGCTCAGAGCGTCTCAGAGCGTCTCAGAGCGTCTCAGAGCGTCTCAGAGCGTCTCAGAGCGTCTCAGAGCGTCTCAGAGCGTCTCTGTGGCGTCTCAGAGCGTCTCAGAGCGTCTCAGAGCGTCTCAGAGCGTCTCAGAACGTCTCAGAGCGTCTCTGTGGCGTCTCAGAGCGTCTCAGTGGCGTCTCAGAGCGTCTCAGAGTGTCTCAGAGTATCTCAGAGCGTCTCTGTGGCGTCTCAGAGCGTCTCAGAGCGTCTCAGAGCGTCTCAGAGCGTCTCAGAGTGTCTCAGAGCGTCTCAGAGCGTCTCAGAGCGTCTCTGTGCCGTCTCTGTGGCGTCTCTGTGGCGTCTCTGTGCCGTCTCTGTGGCGTCTCTGTGGCGTCTCAGAGCGTCTCTGTGGCGTCTCTGTGCCGTCTCTGTGGCGTCTCTGTGGCGTCTCAGAGTGTCTCTGTGGCGTCTCTGTGGCGTCTCTGTGGCGTCTCTGCGGCGTCTCTGAGGCGTCTCCAGGTTGAACTCTTCTTACTGACGTGTTTAAAGTCTCTCTCTGATGCCGGTGACCGGCTGTGAGGAAGAGAGAGTCACGCAGGTCTTCGTTGGTACGTTCCACAGCAACAAGAAGGACTGGAGAGGCTTCAGGTGGAAGGAAATTAGATTAGTACAAAGAACCTTTCTGTAAAAGTTCCTACATGGATTATGAACCATGTGTGGTTTCGTGCACGAGGTGCAACAAGCCTCAAACAAACGGGCTCACAGCCCGATGGTCTCTGCAGGTTTGTCCTCTCTGCAGGGAGCCTTTACTTCCCTCCTAGGTTGGAGGTTTAAACACACACCTGTGGAGGTTCAGTGTGATCTGTGGTTTCAGCGTCACGTCGTCTCTAGCCGCTCAGACTCAGTCCGACCTCCTCGTGGTGAAGGCCGCTCTGTTTACACCGTGTAACATTTTCCACCTGGCCTCGCTCTGACATCCCTGCAGGTGCCCCCTTCCTCCTCCTCCTCCTCCTCCTCCTCCTCCTCCTCATGTAAACTGGCACAGCCTGCTGTAACAGTAACCCACTTACAGTGATGGAAATCTGTGTTGGAAACACAAGCACAGAGCTCACGCTACAGAGCCAGGAGGAAGAATCGAGCCGGGCCTCCGTCCTCCAGCCCCATTGTCATAGATTTATTGGACAGTAAGAGTCCATCACTGAACAGGGAGGCTGCAGAGAGAGATGCTGCGTTAGAGTCAGGTCCGGTCTTTGTGAATAAAACACACCAAACAAAAGAGGGACCTGTCATCAGGAGTTATCTGATTCTTTCGTGAGGAAGTCAAACTAATAGAAGAATTTAACTTGGTCTGTTTGTCCGGCCTTAGAGTCGGTCTGCTCCTTCATAATATAACACTTTATATGATTCCTCTTAAACCTGCAGTCCTCCTTTAATGTAGCTCTGTTGAGTCTGTTTCCATGAAGAGCAAAAAACAAAAGCCTGATCTTCAAATTCAACAATACTCACGGTATACAGGGCTCAGGCTGGGAGGTTGCAGGAATATACATCTAACACATCGACCGCCCCCCCCCCCCCTGAGAGGACTCTACCACAACAAGACTTTACCCCTGAACTACATGCGTTTGGACCGGTGGACCCAGGGTCTAAATCTAGTCCAGGGGTAGATAATCTCCCCCCTAAAAAGCCCCTACTAGGGGGGTAGTACTTTTCAAAGGTCCCGGGACTTTTGGGGGGCGGGGCCTGCAATGCTGAACGTGTCTGATTGGTAGATTAACCTCAGTGTTTTTATTCCGCCCTCTGTCCACAATAACATCACACACATCCAGGTCAACTTTTTTGTCAAATTTCTTTTGTCCAAACATATTTCTTTCCAAATTTTTTTGGTCAAATTTCTTTTTGGTCAAAATTTGTTTTCAAATTTTTTTTGTCAAAAATTTTTTTGGTCAAATTTTTTTTGTCAACTTTTATTTTTCAAAAAAAATGTGTTCAAAATTTTTTTGGGTCAAAATTTTTTTGTCAATTTTTTTTTCAAAATTATTTTTGGTCAAAATTATTTTTGGTCAAAATTATTTTTTGTCAAAATTATTTTTTGTTAAAATTATTTTTTGTCAAAATTATTTTTTCAACTTTTTTCAAAAACCTTTCAGTCATTGTTTTTTTTCCATCTGTGATTCTCTTGATTTCTCTTTCTTTCATTAGTTTTTATTTGTTCTATCTTGTTTGTATGTGTGTGTACTTTTCAAAAGAAGAAGCTGGGATTCTCTTGATTTAGCAGCTTGTAACAGTAGTCTTCTCTCAGCCCACCGTGAATGCGTCTCTCCTCCCGGTGTTCCGCTTTTAAAAGTGACCCTGTAAACTGGAGACCTTCAGCTGAACGTGTCAGTGTTTGTGGAGTTTACACAGCTGTTGAAACACAGAGGGAGTTCCTGGGAATGCAAACTAGTTTAGTTTTTATTAAGATTTCAAAATATCCTCATCAGATATTTAATGATGGTCTAAAGACGTTTATGAGGGATGCATCCGGCTGAGAGTCTCCAGTTAACAGGGTCGCCGTTTAAACCAAAACACCGTCCGATCTCTGCGATCACGGCTTTTTGAGTTCAAAAGGATTTTAAAGCCGTGTTGAAACGTCTTTGCTACTCGCGCTTATCTCCTCTCACGTGTTGATTCAGTGAATCCATCTGTGATGAAATATAGCACCATCTAAAACAGACCAGCTGAGTCTCTTCATGCTAACAGGCTAACTGTTGTGTTGATTCATTCATTGCTTTTTACACGTCTTTAACCGCAGGCGCAAAATTTTTCAAGTTTTTATTTTTATTTTTATTTTTTTCAAAAAAAAAAAATCAATTTTTTTTTTCAAATTTTATTTTCAAAAATTTTTTTCAACATTTTTTTTCAAATTTTTTTTTCAAATTTTTTTTTCAAATTTTTATTTTCAAAATTTTTTTAAAAATTTTTTTTTTAATTTTTAAAAATTAAAAAAAAACAAATTTCAACATTTTTTTTTCAACATTTTCCAAAAACCACTCACAGTCATTGTTTTTTCCATCTGTGATGAATGGCATTCGTCTCTGTTTTACTGCCCTCTACTGGTCTGGTGGTGTAGTGTCAAAGGATTTTAAAGGCGTGTTGAAACGTCTTTGCTACTCGCGCTTATCTCCTCTCACGTGTTGATTCAGTGAATCCATCTGTGATGAAATATAGCACCATCTAAAACAGACCAGCTGAGTCTCTTCACGCTAACAGGCTAACTGTTGTGTTGATTCATTCATTGCTTTTTACATGTCTTTAACCGCAGGCGCAAATTTTTTCAAATTTTTATTTTTTTATTTTTTTGATTCAAAAATATTTTTTTTCAATAAAAAAATTTCAAATATTTTTCCAAAAAAAAATTAAAATTTTTTTTTTTCAGATTTTTCAAATTTTTTCAAAAAATGTTTTCAAAATTTTTAAAAAAAAATTTCAACATTTTTTCAACCTTTTTTTTTTCAACATTTTCCAAAAACCATTCACAGTCATTGTTTTTTCCATCTGTGATGAATGGCATTCCTCTTTGTGTTACTGCCCTCTACTGGTCTGGTGGTGTAGTGCATTTACTTTTTTTCCTCCATACGTCACTGGCCTGATTTACACAATCTACCCGGGACTTCAGCCCGCGGTCGAAACACAGACAACAATGGGGGACCAGGAACCTTTTAGTTCAGGGGGAAGTAGTTCTGGGGGCTTAAAGACACCGGGACTCTTGGTCCAGATGCACCTTTAGTGTACTAATACTTCTTTTTGGTAGAAATCTACTCTACAGCATTAAAGATGTACCCACATGTTGATTCAATAAAAATCCTTCTAACTGTAAAAACGCTCAAAGCTGAAACATCACTGGAACATGAACACTCATAAAAATATCATCTGTATTAAAACATGATGGAGGTGGTCTCACTTTGCTCTGATGAGGACATAATAATGTATTTAAAGCATGAATCTGTGGTTGTGTGAACGCCTGCGCCCTGGTCTGACCTGAAGCTCATTTAGAGTTTTTATTGAACTCTGATCGTTTCTTCTTAACATCCATGGATCTGAAGAATCCGATTCTGTCAGACGGTGTGAGAGCTCTCTCGGCTGAGCTCAGAGTCTGAGGTCGTGTTGTTGTTTTGTGGTTTTGTGGGTGTAATCCTGGAGGATTTGAGCCCCCCTCCCCAGCCCAGATCATGATCCACCAGTCCGGCTTATCCTCGAGGTCTGCAGCATCTGTCGCCGCTCGTTCACATCAAACTCATTAACAAAGAAAGCATGCTCCACCGCCGCCGCTGCCCCGCTCTGTCCTCTGATCATCACCTGTCCTCTGATGATCACCTGTCCTCTGATCATCACCTGTCCTCTGATCATCACCTGTCCTCTGATCATCACCTGTCCTCTGATGCTCACCTGTCCTCTGATCATCACCTGTCCTCTGATCATCACCTGTCCTCTGATCATCACCTGTCCTCTGATCATCACCTGTCCTCTGATGCTCACCTGTCCTCTGATGCTCACCTGTCCTCTGATCATCACCTGTCCTCTGATGATCACCTGTCCTCTGATGCTCACCTGTCCTCTGATCATCACCTGTCCTCTGATGATCACCTGTCCTCTGATGATCACCTGTCCTCTGATCATCACCTGTCCTCTGATCATCACCTGTCCTCTGATCATCACCTGTCCTCTGATCATCACCTGTCCTCTGATGCTCACCTGTCCTCTGATCATCACCTGTCCTCTGATCATCACCTGTCCTCTGATGCTCACCTGTCCTCTGATGCTCACCTGTCCTCTGATCATCACCTGTCCTCTGATCATCACCTGTCCTCTGATCATCACCTGTCCTCTGACCTGATCACCTGTTTTATGTTCACAGATCAGCATCATGGGGAAAGGCTGTTTGACCGCCACCAAGTACTTCCTGTTTCTCTTCAACCTCATCTTCTTTGTGAGTATTGAATCTTCACTCATTCATAAAGATGTGTTAAATGATGTGTTCTGTTAAACTCCACAGGGGGCGCTCTACAGGCATCCTCACATGTTTGGTTTCACTCTGTCATTCTTCGGGATGATGATCGTCCTTTTTAACATCGTGAGGTTTGGGTTAGCAGCAGAGACGAACGCGTCCAGTTTCCCTTTTTAACATATTTTATTTTCCTTTTTTTAAAATTTGACTCGTATGAAAGAAAAGATCCTGACAGCGACATGAAGAAGAATATAAAAACAAAGACGGCAAGGAAAAGAGAGATTCAAGTCAAACTGAAGTTTAACATCAATAACTTTAAAGCTGGTTTAAAAAAAGCAGCTACTGCTAGCTGACTGAATCTGCGTTAGCTAGCTCGCTAATGATGATATCATTAATGTCATTAACTGGATGAAATGACCTCTTTTAAAATAATCTCCCAGATTACTGATTTTAAACTGTAATCCTGTAAATAGACCTTAAAACATCTGTGATGGCTGCAGACATGATAGCATTCAGCTAATGCTAATATAGATGTAATATACAGTGACCCTGTTTGGCTGATTAGCTTAGAAATATACTTTAATTTCTTATCACTAGCGTTAAAGGTGAGCTGAAACTTCCTCTGCTAATGTTAGCGTTAACTCTAAGACGTTAACATGTCGTCATGAACCCAGCTAAGCTAGCTGGATATGCTAATAGCAGCAGATTAATCCGCTCTACATTCTTTAGCTCTTAAACGCTGAACTGACTTGAGTTTTTGTTAGAGATGCTAACGTTAGCATGAACCCTGAGTACATACAGGAACGTTTCCACTCTTTGATAAAATCCTTTATTCTATAGTTCTGAGTGTTTGAGGGATGTTTTAGTGAAACCCTCTAATCTGAGACCCATGTTATCATGCTAAGCTAGGTAGATATGCTAATGGAGGCAGACTCATCCATTCAGTTTGACAGAAGCACAATTTAACGCCACGTTGGCTGAAAATACTTGAGGTTAAACTTCATTTAGTCCAATAGTGAGATAGACATGCTAATGTTAGCCTAAACTCTGTTAGCATCCTGAATCTGTTTCCTCTCTGTGGCTAACAAGGGAACTGCTGCTTTAATTACTTGAAAAGTAAGCTTTCAAGCTAAGCTAGCTGGATGTGCTAAAGATGGCTGATGTATCCACTGCTGGCTCTTCTGTTCCTGACGATCATTAAAGTTCAGTCGCAGAGAGACGTGACAGTTTGAGGAAACTCACGCTGACGTTATCAGAGTTCAAATATCACAGAATGCCAGGTCAGAGAGGCTAACATTAGCATAGCATACTGTGGTAGCATCCAGGTTTGGCTTCCACACAGTGGTGAGAAATTCCACGACTGTGGTTTTAGTGGATGAAGTCTCTCTTCAGTGTGTCCTCTCCGTTCAGATCCATCGTCCTGTGGTAGTTTTGTCAGGATGGACATTAGGGACATGTTTGACACCTGCTGACACCTGCTGTCTTTCTAAATGATGCTGACCTGCCTGAATACCATGTAACCACGGTCAGGAGGTTAAAGAGGAGAAAGGATGACTGATTGTAAAGTTTCATCAGATTTAATCTCTGTGTTCAGCCCTTCACGTTCACACTGACTCTGTCTTAATCACAGAGCAGATCAAGACTCTGTGACCTAGTTCACTTGCTGGTTCTCTCGTTTCCTCTCTCTCTCTTTTCTCAAAATGAAATCTCTTATCTGAGGTTTAGAGCTTCTGAGCGACAGATCCTGTGTTTGGATTCCTTTTCTTCTGAGGACTGAAACAACCGAAGCAAAACCTCAAAGTCACAGAGTCATTCTGGTTTCCTTCTGTGTCTCTCAGAGACCATCAGGTCCTCAAAGTCACAGAGTCATTCTGGTTTCCTTCTGTGTCTCTCAGAGACCATCAGGTCCTCAAAGTCGACTAAAGTGTGTCATGAGAGACTCAATGACACGCGGTTAAAAAAGAACCTTTAATTTTGACTCAGACAGCTCTTCCTCAATCAGGATTACTTTGATGAGTATATTACTTTTTCACATTTAACATTTTAGCATCATGGATTTAGTATTTAACATTTTAAGATATATGAAAGTAGAGATAGAAATGATCTGCATCAGCTGATGTCACATCATCTTTTATAAATGATAACATGTTTTTTCAGCCCAAATGTCAGCAGATCAAATCTGAAACAGTTTCTAAACAGTGTTTAATATAAATTGGAGTATCAAT
>NW_023260055.1:0-12983 GCF_009762535.1 Notolabrus celidotus
CCTTTCACATTTGAACCAATACGGTACCGATACCCGGTACCTGGGAATCGGTACCGGTACTCAACGGTACCAATTTTCGGTACTTTTGTGTTTTATGTAGTAATAAATATTAATTTAAAAAAAAATCTCAAATTTGTTTAATTTAATATTTATTTAATTTAACATGAAATGAACAGAAACAGGATTATATAGGTGATTAGATATATTAGCTGACACGTGCTCGTGGCGTCTAATTGCTCTTTTGGGAGTTTATCAAGTAACACATGTGAATGCCTGAGGATGGGAAAAAGTCAGTTCTCCGTCTCTTTATAATAACAGGACACACAACTTACTTGTTGGGCATTCACGCACACAGGAACGGTTATAAACGGGGCAGGTAGTCGGAGCGAGAGGGTCCGTCTCAACCATAGACTGTATAAAATCCAGGCTTTGGCTATGGTGGATGGGGGGTAGTAGATATCGGAGATGTAGAGGAGGAAGAGGAGGGGGCTGAGAACTGAACCTTTGGGGACTCCAGCTTGGGGGGTGAAGGGGGGGAGATGGAGGTGGAGACTTTAACTTTTATTTGTCGGTTTCAGAGAAAGTTTGAGATGATGGTTTGGGTGGGTTTTGGCAGTTTGAGGTTATTGTCCATAAGTCTGTAGATGAGTGTTTGGGGATGGTGCTTCTCTAGCTTGGGTGAGTAGATGGCCGAGGAGTGTTGCTTGTTGGTCCAGGTTATGGGGGGTGGAGGCGGGTTGGGTGATGTTCTTGAGTTTGTTTTCCATGTGTGACCTGTAGGTGTCCCAGTTTGCTGCTCTCTAGTTGTATGTTGTCTTTGTGGTTGTCTGGAGATGGAGAGATGGTCGAGGGTGGAAAAACGGTGGAGTTTTGTAGCCAGGTCTGGGGAGCATATGATGAGGTCCAGGATGTCTGTGTTTCCGGTCTGTAGGTGGGTTAATTTGTGTTGATTATTGATAAGGTTGTGTCCTGTAAAATCATTTTGAGTATTGTTCTGTTTTTAGTTGGTTTTATTGCATTGGAAATCTTTGTGTTTTGAGTTGAAGTCTCCCATGATCAGGGAGTGGCTGGGGTCAGAGGTGGCTTTGATCAGACCAGACTGGGGATGGGCTCGAATATATAAGGTACTAACAGTCGTGGGTGTGTCTCGAGTCACAATAGGGTCCCAAGTAGGGTCGTGAGTCTAGTTCCTGACAGTCATTCAGTACCTCCTGGCAATCGTTAGCCTAGTTCCTGAGAAGGGTGTTCAAGCTTAACATAGATGGCTTCCTTGACCCCTCTTTCATACCAACACTCTTCTCTGTCCAAGATCTGAACCTTGCTGTCCTCAAGGAGTGTCCCTTGTCCTTGAGGTGCAGACGTATGGCTGAGTCCTGGCCTCAGGAGCTGTTCTCTGAGAACAGCAACAAACGACAAAGCATCATTATTCCATACCTATCTTGGGTCTCTGAGAAACTTCGGAGGATCTTCAACAAATACAACTTCCCTGTTCCTTTCAAGCCATCCAATACACTGAGACAGAAACTGGTTCATCCCAAGGACAAAACACTTCAGCACGGAGTAATGTAGTTCATGCCAAACAGTGTAACAATGATTGCAGGGAAAGGTACATTGGTGAAACTAAACAACCTCTCCCCAGACGCATGGCCCAACACAGAAGAGCCAGCTCCTCAGGCCAGGACGACTGTCAGGAACTAGACTAACAACCCTATTGGGACTCCTGGACACATCCACGACTGTTAGAGGCTTATATCTTCGAGCTCTTCCCCAGTCTGGTCAGAACTGAAGAAGCCTTTCGGAGGAGAGGTGAAACGTCTTCAAGAATTTCTACCAGTCCAGTTGCCTTACGGATCAAGCTTTGGACCCTCTACAGAATGCTTTATATGCTTTCACTCATTTCTTCTCCTGTATTTATTTTATGTAATTTCCCATTTTTCCCCCAGGATTTGGAGAACTTATTGGCAGCCATTGATGAGCATAAGATACAGGACTGGCTCTTCAGTGCTTCAGAGATCTCGCACAGCTACTGTCAAAAGCTTCTGATCATGACTGATGAGGAACAGGCAACAAAAGATAGAGTACAACAAGAATACAGCCTGGATCCTCATTACTCTGTGATAGTGAGCAAAGATTGTCTGAACAATGCCTCATGTCTGCCAGAAGCAGACGGATACACTGTGGTGAAAATATTTGGGGGAGTTTCGGATGATGGACAAAGTGTCTCTGGCCTGTCTGGCTACTCTCTTGCAGAGCTGGTGTTGAAGCCATCATTAGGAGCTGTGCCTGTGTTCTCCCTTGATGGAAACACAACCACAGACTTCCACTATAACTTCATCCGGGTTCTGATGGTCCACGGCTACCAGGCAGTCTTGGAAACAAACCAGGAGAATGATCAGGTTTACAAGGTCATGAATGAACCTGACACAGTTTCTAGCTGCCTAATTCCCCAGCGACCGATCGATCACTCAACACAGTATGACCACCAGCACATCCTCATTTTGCAAGATGATCAAAGAGTCAGAGCAGCTGCCGCTGCCCTCTATGACAAGCATCCCTCAGTTAGCTCCGTCTACACTCTTGATAACAGCAAAATTCCAAAACTGATATTTGGAGAGCCAGTTCCTTTGTCAGAGAACAGCAGATTGACGCTGGTTGGCCATGGCCAGAGAGACAGCTCTGGAGGGATGAGAGTGGCGGACTTCTCAGCATCAGAGTTAGAGAAGATTATTGCAAAAACCAACAGGGTTGGTGATAAAATCAAGACCATCAATGTGGTGGGCTGTGATGTTGGATCAGATAAAAAGTTTGTTGAAACCTTGCTGAAGGAGCTCCATGAGAATACTGGCATGGAAACAGAGCTTCACCTCAGGGACACTGTCCTCCAGGTCCTACATACAGGAGAGAAAATCACCCAAGAGATCAACGTCGATGGAATAACCTGGCGGCATAAAGATAAAAGCAAGAAAATTGTGGCAATGCTCGATAGGAATGGGGACGTAATCCTTCGACAGGAGTCTGGCAGTAAAGGGGAGGCTGTGTTTACACAGGAAAGAAACTTCTTAGGGGGGAAAAAGACTATACCAAAACGATTCAAAAAGTTCAGAGACAAATGACCATCAGATCCAAAAGGATTCATTGACGAGAGAGTTTATGAAAAGTTCACGAATGCTGATGAAACTCGCAACTATTGCATTGAACTCCAAGCTATGTCCTGGGGGTTGTTTAAGGATGACCTACCACTTCCTCCAAAAGTAAACATAGAAAACTTGAAAATAGACGGGGAATATGAAATAGGTATAAAAATCAAACTTGAAAGGACTGAGAAATCTAATAGTAACAACATAGAGGAAATAAGTTGGGTTTCTACTGAACAGGAAAGAAAGGAAATTCTTTCAAAGTGTTATGAGATTAAATCAGGAGAGGATGTACGAAGTATCGTCCGTCACTTTGCAAAGAACGGAGAGAATGGGCCCACATACCTGATGATCAAAGACTGGATAGTGGCCGTAGATCCTCAAAGCTTGTATATGTACCTAATTGGTAAGAAACTTAACAACAATCAAATAGATAATGATGTTAGAAGCAACATTAGGGACACTATTGATGAACAAAAAGGAAAAGAAAAATACCCAGACTTAAGAGAAAGCATTCTTGGAAAAGAAGAGCAACAACTGAAGAAGGAAATAGAGAATATGAGGCGAAAAAAAAGGAGTATGCCAAATACGTGGAAGACGTTTTGTTGGAGATCACACAACCAACAGTCCTATATCCACCGATGCGTGGCACACCACATATTTCGCTGCATCTGTAATTTCTGAATCTGCTCGAAACTTCAGGACATTTCCCCTGATTCTCATGGCCCTGGACATGATCCAAAGCAATAATAATAATGCACAAGAGAAGGGATTGAATTTTCTCTTTGACGATCATTCAATTACTTTTGGACAAAGTTGGATTGACCCAAGCAGTCGTGGACATAGTGGCACTGCAACCCCTGAAGGTTCTAGCAAGTTAACTAACTATGACCAAAACAAGCTTCAAAGTAAAGAACAATTAATGAGTTCACTTAAACAGGTCGTAAAAAAAGAAGTAAACCTCCACAAATTTTGGATTGAAAATCAAAGTGCAGATGTAGACATCAAGTCTAGGTTTTTAACATTGCAGTAAATTTAAAGGTAACAGAAAACAATGTAGATGTCAGACTAGCCATTTCCAAGGATTATGAGGATTTCAAAAATGCACTTCAACAAATAACTAATACAAAAGTATCTGGGAGGCCCAGTAGCACTAAAGCATCGGGCGCATTAGGAGGCTATGATGACGGTCATGTAACGTCCAAAGATTTAGAAGCCGCCTCGCAGTTGGAAAATTCCTTCAAACTTGAATCATATCACTTCAGGGCAAAAGCATTGATATCTGAACAAATCCTGAATCATATACAGGACAAGTTTGGTGAAAATCAGATGAGGTTGAAGCTCCAGGATGGCAGTGTCTGGATCGAGAACGGACAGTTTAAATGTCAGCTTGTGTCCGAGGGTGCTGAACCTGTTGAGTTAAAGGTTCCATTATCTCCGGACAGTCAATACTACAATGAAAATATGAAGAGCATGATTGACACAGCAGTACAAGACATGGAGAAAGCTGGTTCAGTCCCCTCCCATGAAGGTAGTAACTTTGCCGAGCACGCTGGGACTGCTGTTGGAGCCCTCGGCCTTATGTTGGGTATGAAAGGAGCTGTTCGTGCCTTTGAGCAGGGTGACATCAAAGATGGCGCGATGGGAGCTTTACAAACAGCTCATGGAGTGACTGCTATGACGGCATCTGCTATTGCAGGACAAGCTCTGTCCTCAGAGACAAGAATAGCCAGAGCTGCTTCAGTGATCATGAAGAGACCTGCAATGAAGGGCACTATGGTTGCTCTACCTATAGTGGGGATTGGATTTGGGATATACAACTTTGAACAGGATTTGGAGAGGGGTGGCATACAAGGAGGTATCGATGCTGCCTTTGATGGGACTATGGTTGCTCTTTATGTTGTTGAGTTGGCTCAGCCTGAACTTGCACCATTTATAGTCCCTATGAACATGGCTCTGTCAACAGTCCGTATGGTCTTTGATGATATCTTTATGGGCATCCAGGATGAGCTAAACAGCCTCCCCCGGATGCTGGAATTTTGCAGAAACTGTTAGGAGTTACTGTTGGCTTTGGAGAAGGGACTTTCAACTTTGCAATGCATGTGACCAGTATATTTTCGATTTTCGTTATGATGAAATCAAGCAGGGTAGGAAACTTGTAGAAGAGATGTCTGACTATCGTCAATACTACAAGGTTACAACAGAAGACGATGGATCATAGGCCATCAATTTCAGCAGCGGTAGCTCTTCTTGGAATGGAGGAGGTATACACTTTGTTCTCGCTGAGCGGCGCCTCTGAGCTCTGCATGGACCTTTTTGTGTCCAGCAATGAGAGTATTGGGAAGAAATGTTGGGACATTAACACAACAGGAAGCAATGATATTATCCTTGGCATTGGGGAATCACATCAGTTAGAGTACAAAGAACTAGAGAGGAAGTTATTCATGTTTATACCTGTCGGCTTTAACAGTGGGCTTTACGGGGAACCAGGGGATGACATATTTTTCCTTGGCCCACTGAGAAAACAGACCTGGCCACAATAGAAGCAAATTTTCACACCTTTAGAGTCAGTGCACAAGGGCAGGATCTCCTTCTGTACACTCAGGACAATATAGCCGTCTCTGTGACTCTGGGGGGTTGGTTCAGCTCACCAGCACACAGGCACTTGTTTATTGTCACAAAAGATATGATCAATTTCACACTCTCTGATAACATGACAGATTGCTTTGATAGTTACCCGTTTACAAGGTGCATAAAAAGCAGCAGTATTGACTACAGCAAATCCCCATCTGAGCTTGTGATGGACCTTGAGGAGGACGAGGCGTTGGACAGCGTGACGGAAATCCGTGGGTCACAGTATAATGATATCATCAAGGGAAATAAAGAGCACAATGTTATTGTTCAGGAGAAGGGAATGATTACATTCAGGGTAGAGGAGGAGAGGAGTGGTACATTATTATGCCAGGCCAAGGAACAAAAACCATCAACAATCAATCACCAGATCTCGCCTTGGATTTACTCTTTCTTAAAGGAAGATATCAGAATATGCGATGTGCTTGTGAGGGACAGGATATAACCATTGCAGCTAATGGTACACAAAATGTCATTTTAAAGAACTGGTTTGTAGAATAATCAGCACCTGCAGGTCAAGACCAGCGATGGAATAGCAGCTGGACTGATCTCAAACATGAGTAACTGTGATGAGTCATTAATGCTACCTTTAACTGTTGACTTTACAAAGCAGACACCTGAACCACTTTATGGCACTGTATGAAATACATTAAAATATTGGCTAATGTAGGACTTGACTTGAATTCTCTGGGTTATTATCGGTATTTCAACATCAAAAAACAAAAGGCATTGGAGGAATTATTAAGTAGCTATGGTAAGGTGATGATCTTTGATGACATTAATTCAGTTAAAGATATGTATGGTTCCCCGGGTTTTGACATCATGGTTGGGAACAGCAATGGAAACTTGCTCGATCCTTACACTGGAGGTGCACTAATGATTGGAGGTGAAGGAAAAGACACTTACAGAATCAAACATGGATATGGAAGGAGACTGATGATCGATATCTTCGCAGAGGATCAGATTACAGATACTGTTTTGGTTGACATGGATTTCCTCGGTGGCAGCCAAGTCACACTGGACTGGATTGAAGCAGATCTGCCATTGACAATCATGACAAAAGGGGAACAGATAGAATTGATGCTGCTCAATTACAAAAATGGTTTGCGATACCAACATATTGAATTTCAGAGTTATGATGGGGTGAATTTTAAACTGAAATCAATTAACTCAACTGAGGATGTTCCTTCCTTTGAGACAGAAGCTTTTAAAGTGACTCTGAGAACGTCTCAGGTTGACTGCCGCTTGGACCTCGGCTCTCAGAAAATCTGTCAAAGGTCCATACTGTGCAAGGCTGTCCCTCCTTGTCCAATAACATCTGGGTAATGCTCAAGACAATGCTCTGATTGGTGGGTGGAAGGATGATGCCTTGGAAGGAGGCGAAGGAAAGGACACACTGATAGGAGGGAGTGGAAATGACATCCTCATTGGGGGCATGGGAGATGACACTCTTTATGGTGGGGATGGAAATGACACCATGATGGGAGACTCTGGCTCTGACGTCTTCATCCCTGGACCAGGGGCTGATCTAGTGGATGGAGGAGAGGGAAGAGACACCGTACTTTACCTCTGTGATCATGACACAGGTAAAGGGGTATATGTTAACTTGCTGATTGGACAAGGTCGCTTTGCCGATGCTGAGGGGGACGTGCTGAAGGATGTGGAGACTGTAATTGGAACCATCTTTTCTGACATCTTAGTGTCTGGTTATGAAAGCTGTCTTCTTAAAGGCTCTGATGGCAATGACATCTTGGTGTCAACTGGTGATGACTACCTGGTCGGGGGTGATGGAAATGACATTTACATGTTGGGCTTCCACCATGGTGCAGTCACCATCAACAACTGTGCAAAGGACAACGCAATGGACTTGTTGTACCTGAACTCAAAGTTGACACCAATATATAACGTTAAGGTTTTATCAGACAGAGTTCTCTGACATTCTACGGACAAAACCAAACTACTGTTAAAATTACGCTGGACGGCTGGATCAATGATGATAATGAATGTGGTCATTTGATGCTGGTTTATAATGATGAGGAGGTGTCAGTGGACTGGTTGCTAAATAAGTGTAAAAGGTGCAACATTTGAAAAGGGTTTTTCTGCATTAATTGTGTTGCCTCGCAGTTTTTTTTAAGATTTGTAAACATGGAAGAAGTCAGCTGTTGTTAGATGAAAACAAAGACAATAGACTCAGAATTTATTGTCTCTATTTTGTCTATAATGTGATGTGTTTTGGGGCAGCAGCTGAAATAAATCATAACTATGGATATACAATTTAAAATGTGTTAACTAATCGTATTAAACATATTTTATTTTCTATCATTTGTTTTATGTTTCTTTGAAAGGTCATGAAGGTTGGTCTTTGTGGCATCAGCTGGGTACTTATAGGAAATGACAACATTGGACTCATCACTGTAGTTGTGGAGGTAAAGGGCACAACAGCTTTAACCTGAAAAAAACTGCACACCTGGGCCTTAATTAACCATGTATGTGCCATGTAGAAGTTATGAAATTTGTTATGAAAATTCCAGCTCCCACAGTCACATGCCGCAGTGTCCTTGGACATGACCCAAATTGCTTCTGGTGGCATAGTGTAATACCTTTATTGTCAATCCATCCATCCTTAACCCTTATAACCTTAACCCTAATCATACCTTAACTCTAATCATAACCTTAACCCTAAGCATAACCCTACCTAACCTTACCTTACCTTACCTTACCTTACCCTACCTAACCCTACCTAACCCTACCATACCTTACCTTACCTAACCCTACCTAACCCTGCCTTACCCTGCCTACCCTACCTAACCCTACCTAACCCTGCCTAACCCTACCATACCTTACCTAACCTAACCCTACCTAACCCTGCCTTACTCTACCATATCTTACCTTACCTAACCCTACCTAACCCTACCTAACCCTACCTTATCTTACCTAACCCTGCCTTACTCTACCATATCTTACCTTACCTAACCCTACCTAACCCTACCTAACCCTACCTAACCCTACCTTACCCTACGTAACCCTACCTTACCTTACCCTACCTAACCCTACCTAAGCCCTGCCTAACCCTACCTAACCCTACCTAAGCCCTGCCTCACCCTACCTAACCCTGCCTTACCTTACCTAACCCTACCTTACCTTACCTAACCCTACCTTACCCTCCCAACCCTGCCTAACCCTGCCTAACCCTGCCTAACCCTGCCTTACCCTACCTAACCCTACCTAACCCTGCCTAACCCTGCCTAACCCTGCCTTACCCTACCTAACCCTACCTTACACTGCCTAACCCTGCCTTACCCTACCTAACCCTACCTAAGCCCTGCCTAACCCTGCCTAACCCTGCCTAACCCTGCCTAACCTTAACTAACCCTACCTAACCCTACCTAACCCTGCCTATCTCTGCCTAACCCTGCCTTACCTTACCTAACCCTACCTAACCCTACCTAACCCTGCCTAACCCTGCCTATCCCTGCCTAACCTTACCTAACCCTACCTAACCCTACCTAACCCTGCCTATCCCTGCCTAACCCTACCTTACCCTACCTAACCCTACCCTACCTTACCCTGCCTAACCCCACCTTACCTTACCCTACCTAACCCTACCTAACCCTACCTAAGCCCTGCCTAACCCTACTTAACCCTGCCTTACCTTACCTTACCCTACCTTACCTTACCTAACCCTACCATACCTTATTAATGTGTCCTGTGTGTATATATGTGTCTTGTGTGTATATGTGTGTTTTGTGTGTATATATGCGTCTTGTGTGTATATATGTGTCTTGTGTGTATATATGTGTCTTGTGTGTATATATGTGTCCTGTGTGTATATATGTGTCTTGTGTGTATATATGTGTCTTGTGTGTATATATGTGTCTTGTGTGTATATATGTGTCTTGTGTGTATATATGTGTCTTGTGTGTATATATGTGTCCTGTGTGTATATATGTGTCTTGTGTGTATATGTGTGTTTTGTGTGTATATATGCGTCTTGTGTGTATATATGTGTCTTGTGTGTATATATGTGTCTTGTGTGTATATGTGTGTCTTGTGTGTATATATGTGTCTTGTGTGTATATATGTGTCTTGTGTGTATATATGTGTCTTGTGTGTATATGTGTGTCTTGTGTGTATATATGTGTCTTGTGTGTATATATGTGTCTTGTGTGTATATATGTGTCTTGTGTGTATATGTGTGTCTTGTGTGTATATATGTGTCTTGTGTGTATATATGTGTCTTGTGTGTATATATGTGTCCTGTGTGTATATATGTGTCTTGTGTGTATATGTGTCCTGTGTGTATATATGTGTCTTGTGTGTATATATGTGTCCTGTGTGTATATGTGTCTTGTGTGTATATATGTGTCTTGTGTGTATATATGTGTCTTGTGTGTATATATGTGTCTTGTGTGTATATATGTGTCTTATGTGTATATATGTGTCCTCATTTTAACCACAGACGCTGCAGGAGCATTTACCCGATGATTTAAATAGATAGAAATAAAGAGGACTGTGAAGGGGTCTCTGTGGACCAGTTTTTGGATTTATTGTCTTCAGTGGACTGTGAAGGGGTCTCTGTGGACCAGTTTTTGGATTTATTGTCTTCAGTGGACTGTGAAGGGGTCTCTGTGGACCAGTTTTTGGATTTATTGTCTTCAGAGGACTGTGAAGGGGTCTCTGTGGACCAGTTTTTGGATTTATTGTCTTCAGTGGACTGTGAAGGGGTCTCTGTGGACCAGTTTGTGGATTTATTGTCTTCAGAGGACTGTGAAGGGGTCTCTGTGGACCAGTTTGTGGATTTATTGTCTTCAGAGGACTGTGAAGGGGTCTCTGTGGACCAGTTTGTGGATTTATTGTCTTCAGAGGACTGTGAAGGGGTCTCTGTGGACCGGTATGTGAATTTATTGTCCTCAGAGGACCGAAGGGATTTATTCTGCTGCTGTGACCGCTCAGAGAACGGGGAGATCACTGAGCATGCTCAGTAGCGGGTTGAGAATCCGTGGATCTCAAGGTCGGTGACGTCTCTTTGGTTTGAGAAGACGGCCCTGTCGATCCGAGAGCTCGGACTGCCGACAGTCTGCAGCCAGAGTTTCCTGAAAAACACACAAAGAATACACATCAGACCAAGACCAGGTGAGACCAGATCCTAAGAGGTAAGGCTACGAGAGATCCAGCATCTCCAAACAAAACCAGATGGGACCAGATCTTAACAGGTAAGGCTACAAGATAACCAGTGCCTACGAAAAAGAGACAGAGTCCCTCTAAACAGGGTCAGGTTAGACTAGGTCATGACAGGTGAGACCAGGTTTTAACCAATGCTCTAAGTGAAGAATATATTTATTATGCTGGACCCTGATCATGAACCAAATCTGTCCAATCTCTGATTGGTTAATGGTAGGAGGTGAGTGTTCTCTGATTGGTCGATGTGTGGAGGTGAGTGCTCTCTGATTGGTCAGGTTGGACTCACATGTCGTGGACCCGGTCTGGGGGTCCCTGGATTTGCCCAATCACGGTTCCTTTCTTGGTGTTTTTCACCCAACCGCTCAGACCCAGAGAACGACCCTGATCCTCTGTGTACTGAGAAACACCCTCCATCTGTCAACGGTCCAAACGTGTGTGTGTGTGTGTGTGTGTGTGTGTGTGACTAAGTGTGTGTGTGAGTGTGTGAGTGTGTGTGTGTTTGTGTGTGAGTGAGTGTGTGTGTGTGTAAACTCACCATTCTAAAGCAGACCCCTGAAACAGACAAACTTAAATTTTAAATATTTACAGAATAAACAGTTTATTTACTACACTTCTCTTTCTCTCTCTCTCTCTCACACACACACACACACACACACACACACACACACACAAAAAACACAAACACATACACATAAACAAAAACACACACATGCCCACACACACACATAAACAAACACACTTACGTACACACACACACACACACACACACACACTGACTTACACACACGCCCACACATACACAAACACATGCCCACACACACACATAATCAAACACACACACACACACACACACACACACACACACACACACACACAAAACACATACACATAAACAAAAACACACACATGCCCACACACACACATAATCAAACACACTTACGTACACACAAACACACACACTGACTTACACACACGCCCACAAATACACAAACACATGCCCACACACACACACACACTGACTTACACACACGCCCACAAATACACAAACACACTTACTTAAACACACACGCCCACACATACACAAACACATGCCCACACACACACACACAGACACACTGACTAACACACGCCCACAAACACACAAACACACTTACTTACACACACACGCCCACACATACACAAACACATGCCCACACACACACATAATCAAACACACGCACACACACACACACACACACACACACACACACACATAATCAAACACACACGCACACACACACACACACTTACCCTGCACGTTCCCAAAGATCTCGAAATCGACTGAAGTCAGTTTGTTTCCCGACATGACGATTTTGAAGAGACACAATAAAAGCACACAGGAAGTAAACAGAATCATGTCTCTGAACCACGAACCCTTCGTCTGTCGGTCTGAAACTCAGAGTTTATTTTAATCTCTGATATCTGATACGCCTGCCAGAATAAGAGCCCTGATTTAACCACAGCCACAGTTTTCAGAATAAAAGCCCCTGCCTTCCTGACACAGAGCCTGATCTGAAAAAAGGAAAACCATTTAAAAATGATTTATTTTAAGTTAATCTAGTTTTCAGTGGAAACCAAGAACACTTCCTGTCTTTGCCTGCCAAAATAAAAGACAGTCATTTAGTTTGTGTTGTGTCCATCGTTTTAAGAGTTTCTCATCAGGCTGGTGTTTTTTATTTCTATTACCTCTTACTAATCCCTCAGCTGTGTGGAACACTTCATTCATAGCAACAGTTAGAAGAAGGAGGAGCAATAACAGAGCTCACTCCTCATATTAAATCATTTCACTGAAAGGAGTTTATTTTACCTCTGGCTGTTGACACAATGACAAAATCAAAATCAATGTTTATTCAGACCCTCAGACGTTCCCTTGGAAACATCAACGAATAACCCCTTTGACTCTGAAGCAGAGTCTATAGACAGAGGTCATAACAAGAGACAGAGTAAATGATGCAAAACTCATATTTTAATAACTTCAGAACTAATGAGTAATACAAA
>NW_023260055.1:18483-20983 GCF_009762535.1 Notolabrus celidotus
GTGTGTGTGTGTTTGTGTGTTCATGTGTGTGTGTGTGTGTGTGTGTGTGTGTGTGTGTGTGTGTGTGTGTGTGTGCTCTGAAGACTCAGACTCTGCTCCATGCTAACCTTTTTATTCACATTTTGTATAAATCTTATGAAACAGTTCAAACTAAAGACCGAGCGGAGGATCTGAGGTCTCTACGTCTCAATCAAAAACAACCCAGAAACCTGGACCGTCCAGACAAAGACCCCAAGAGTCCACAGAGTCCACAGACCGGATCCACAGGGTGAAGGACTTAATCCAGATCTTGTCTGGAGTTGAAAACAGGGTCGTCCGAGGATCAGGACTCCTCTGTCTCACCGAGCCTGTTAAATGTCCTTGCTCAAGTTCTGGTTCTGGTTCTGGTTCAGCCTGTCAGTCAGAGTCCGTCAGGTGCTCAGGGTGTCAATCAGAGGCAGGTCAGTCCTGCAGGTCTCTGGGGTCCATCAGAGTCGGGCACATTCGTACTCGGAGCCGGCCTCGGAGGGTTTGGGCAGGTCGATGTAGAACACCTCTTTGTTGCCTGGCGGCGGCGTGCAGGGCGGGCTCCCCATCCCTGAGTCCGGGCTGGGGGCGGGGTTCTGCTGGTCCAGGGACGTGTACTTCCTCTCGGTCCGGTTAAGGGGGACTTTGAGTCTGGCTCCGCCTCCTGCGGCAGGCCGGCCGTGGGCGTCGGCTTTGGGCTTGAAGCGCTTCAGTTTGACCGTGTCCTTGGCGTCCCGGGTGCACGGCAGCAGGATGGCCACGTCCTTCCGGAACTTGGAGCTGAGTCCGAAGTAGATCAGGGGGTTGTAGAAGCTGGCGGACTTGGCGAACAGGCGGGTGAAGATGCTGGTGAGGTTCGGAACGTGGTAGCCCCAGGCGGACCACATGGACACCACGGCGTACGGAGACCAGGCCAGGATGAAGGCGGTACAGATCACTATGGAAACCTGCAGAACACAAGACAGGCTTCAGACGACCGTCACCGCGACAACATCATGCTACATGTTAGTGTTAGCATCGTTAGCATGGTGCCGATGAAGACTCACGATGGTGACGTCCCTCTCGATTTTCCTCTGCCGGTCGGTCAGGTCTCCCTCGGCCGACAGAGCGTTCCCTCTCTTCACCGTGTTGATGATGGACACGTAGCAGAACAGCATGACGAGCACCGGAACGAAGAAGCAGAAGATAAAGATGGAGATGATGTAGGACCGGTACACACTGGAGTACCCCGCTTTGGCCCAGTCGATCTCACAGGTCCCATAACCCCGATCTGTGGGTCAAAGACGGGTCAAAGAGGGGTTAAAGAGGGGTTAAAGAGGGGTTAAAGAGGGGTTAAAGAGGGTTCAAAGAGGGTTCAAAGAGGTTACAAAGAGGGATTGAAAAGGGTCAAAGAGGTTTCAAAGAGGGGTTGTAAAGGGTCAAAAAGGGGTCAAAGTGGGGTCTAAAAGGGTTTAGTCAATGTAGCGTCTACGTATACACATCTATGGTTAAAGAGCTGTGTTCAGGGTCAAAGGTCACAGAGGGGTCAGGGGTCACAGAGGGGTCAGTAAAGCAGGGGTCAAAATGAAAAACTGTTTCCTGCCTTTGTAACTGCCCCATCCAAACAGAGGGGCTCCAGACCAGAATCCAGCTGTGATCCAGATCAGCAGCAGACAGACCGAGACACTGACCCGACTGATGTGTTGGGCTGAAACACACACACACACACACACACACACACACACACACACACACACACACACACACACACACACACACACACACACACACACACACACACATCACATGGTAATACATCATGACAGTCTGTCAGAGCGCCCCCTAATGGTTGTCCCAGAGCTTGTCATAACAACATGACTTTAATCGACCACAGAGTTTCCTACAGACGGATTCTGTGTCTGGACCCTGAATGCAGCACGCTCACCTGGGAACAGGTGCGCTGAGTTACCTTTGTCGGGGTGACATCCTTTGATGTAGCGTGTGATGCTGATCACCGTCAGGGTGTTGATGCTGCTCAGACCGAACAGCAGCGTGAAGAAACCGTCTACCTGAGGACACAAACAGGTAACAGGTGTGTCACTGCTCAGGCTCCGCCCCCTCTGTCTCAGTGCTTCATTACTGCACTCCTACAGGTGAGTCTCAGGTGAGTATCAGATGAGTCTACAGGTGAGTCTACAGGTGAGACTACAGATGAGTCTCAGGTGAGTCTCAGGTGAGTCTCAGATGAGTCTCAGGTGAGTCTACAGGTGAGACTACAGATGAGTCTCAGGTGAGTCTCAGGTGAGTCTCAGATGAGTCTCAGGTGAGTCTCAGGTGAGTCTCAGATGAGTCTCAGATGCGTCTCAGGTGAGTCTACAGTTGAGACTACAGATGAGTCTCATGTGAGTCTCATGTGAGTCTGTGGTCTAGTCTCAGGTGTACCTGGCAGGTCCAGATGGAGGAGATGAGGAAGCCGCTGTCCTGGAACACGTTGAAGATCTCGATAATCCCTCTG
>NW_023260055.1:23483-40983 GCF_009762535.1 Notolabrus celidotus
CTCACCCAGCAGCAGCAGGTACACTCCGATGATGGTCTCCCCCTGGTCTGACAGAGGGGGGTCCCGTCCCCCACCCAGGATGAAGCTGTTGTTCCTCCATGGGACGCCCCCCCCTCTGGTTGCGGTGGAGCTGGTCATGCTGCTGCTGCTCCTGAAGGACTGGACTCTGAGGACGGGCACAGATAATCTGAGATAAATATACACCCTGATCCTGGTTCAGCTCAGATCAGTGCAGAACTGGATCCAGGCCAGAGGTCGGAGGTCACACAAGGAAAACCAGGGCTCTGATTGGCTGACTGACTTGTGATGTCACAGACTCTGGCTGTGCTGTTAATGAGAGTAAACAACTCTGTGTACGTCTCACTGCAGAGACCCGAGACCCAAGGCCTCCTTGTAATCCTGTCTGACATGCAGTCTGACCTGATCTGTTCTGACCTCATCAGAACAAACAGCTCGCCACATTCAGCTGATCAGTGATTGGTTGATCAGTGATTGGTGGATCAGTGATTGGTTGATCAGTGATTGCACAGTCAGTGTGACCACAACGCTGCCTTATTATATAAATACTGCATATAAATAAATAAAAACAACAAACCCCTGAATTGAATATAAACACCTGAGTCTGTCCCCTGGAGACACATACTCACACACACACACACACACACACACACACACACACAGCTGGAGGTCTGACAGGACACCTGGGGTCAGCTGGTTGATCCAGACCTGTGTGTGTGTGTGTGTGTGTGTGTGTGTGTGTGTGTGTGTGAGTTATTATTTATTCATCAACATAGATTGAGAATGATGTTTAAGGACTTTATTTTGGAACGTCTCAAGTCTTCTTCTTCTTCTTCTTCTTCTTCTTCTTCTTCTTCTTCTTCTTCTTCTGCAGTCTGTAGTTTCTGTGGCTGAAGTTCTGAATGCCCATATAAGGAGCGGCCGCGCCATAAAAGGGAACGTGCTTCTTTATATGGAGGAAAGTAGTTCCCCTTCCCGTGGAAACATCACGTCCTCTTCAGGTATCCCTCCGCACAGACTCCGGTCCCGCCCTTAATCTTCCACCACCACCTGTCCAGAACAAAGTGACGTCACGTGTGTGACAGGGTCTCGGGTCTTTTGGGGGACAGGTGTGAAATTAGGGCGAACAGTCTGAGGGACTATATTCCTGAGCGGAGGGATATTGCACGGTGCTGCATGTCATGTCCTTATTTGGAGCGGAGTGAGTGAGAGGGCCGGCCTCATTACAGAAACACAAACTTTACTTCTTTATCCTCTTCTAGACCTCCTGTAGACCTCCTCTAGACCTCCTGTAGACCCCCTGGGTCTGATCTATGGATCAAACATCTCTCAGGTATCCCACTGCTGTCCTGCCCCCCTCCCCGCCTCCTGTCCCGGGGGTCTAACGGACTCTCTGTCGGTCTGCCGGTCTGATGTCGACTTGTTGCTAAAGTAACTCATGCTAACTGTTAGCTAGTTAGCTCCGTTAGCTAGTTAGCTCCGTGCAACTAGCCGGGCTGTTAGCTGAGTCTGCCCGGGGAGGAGAGCCAGAGGAGCGGGGAGCTGTGATCTGTTACCCCGGGGAGGAGAGCCGGAGGAGCGGGGAGCTGTGATCTGTGACCCTGGGGAGGAGAAACAGAGGAGCGTGGAGCTGTGATCTGTGACACCGGGGAGGAGAACCAGAGGAGCGGGGAGCTGTGAACTGTGACTCCGGGGAGGAGAACCAGAGGAGCGGGGAGCTGTGAACTGTGATCCCGTGGAGGAGAACCAGAGGAGCGGGGAGCTGTGAACTGTGACCCCGGGGAGGAGAACCAGAGGAGCGGGGAGCTGTGAACTGTGACCCCGGGGAGGAGAACCAGAAAAGCGGGGAGCTGTGATCTGTTACCCCGGGGAGGAGAACCTGAGGAGCGGGGAGCTGTGAACTGTGACCCCGCCGGCTCAGGAGCTCTGCCCGCGGAGAGGTTCCAGGCCGACCGGGGGGAGGGACCAGCGGGGGATGCTGGTGGGGACCGGGGTCAGGATGAGCACCAGGACCGGGACAGAGGAGGGCCAGTTTGAGGACCGGGAGTACAGCACCGAGGTGGTCTACAGCGGCTCGGACCAGGACTCGGACTCTGGCGACGATGAAGACATGACTGGGTCGGGCGGGGACCGGAGGGGCGTGAAGCGGGAGAGGAGGGAGCGGGAGGTGGGGCGGCAGGAGGCCGGATCCTCGGGGGGTCACTGCGGGATCAGCCCCGGGGTACCGGGGGTCAAACCCGGGAAGAAGACCAGGGGGAGGGTGAAGATTAAGATGGAGTTCATAGACAATAAACTGAGGAGGTACACCACCTTCAGCAAGAGGAAGACCGGCATCATGAAGAAGGTGAGTCCACCTGAGACCAGCAGGGGAGGGACCCCTTAAAGTTAGTAAGGCCACTCCTAAACCCTGAACCTCTACCATCAGGGATTGAGTTACGCCAGTTCTCTGTAGACCAAGACCCCCCTCTTCAGCAGAGAGGTTCATCAGGGGGGTCAGACCAGCTAACAGTACAGGCTAGTCCTGCAGACCAGCTGACAGGACAGGCTAGTCCTGCAGACCAGCTAACAGTACAGACTAGTCCTGCAGACCAGCTGACAGGACAGGCTAGTCTTTCAGACCAGCTAACAGTACAGGCTAGTCCTGCAGACCAGCTGACAGGACAGGCTAGTCCTGCAGACCAGCTGACAGGACAGGCTAGTCCTGCAGACCAGCTGACAGTACAGGCTAGTCCTGCAGACCAGCTAACAGTACAGGCCAGTCCGGAAGACCAGCTAACAGTACAGACTAGTCTTGCAGACCAGCTGACGGTACAGGCTAGTCCTGCAGACCGGCTAACAGTACAGGTTAGTCCTGCAGACCGGCTAACAGGACAGGCTAGTCCGGATGACCAGCTAACAGCACAGACTAGTCCTGCAGACCAGCTAACAGTACAGGCTAGTCCTGCAGACCAGCTGACAGGACAGGCTAGTCCTGCAGACCAGCTAACAGTACAGACTAGTCCTGCAGACCAGTTGACAGGATAGGCTAGTCTTTCAGACCAGCTAACAGTACAGGCTAGTCCTGCAGACCAGCTGACAGGACAGGCTAGTCCTGCAGACCAGCTGACAGGACAGGCTAGTCCTGCAGACCAGCTAACAGTACAGGCTAGTCCTGCAGACCAGCTAACAGTACAGGCCAGTCCGGAAGACCAGCTAACAGTACAGACTAGTCCGGAAGACCAGCTAACAGGACAGGCTAGTCCTGCAGACCAGCTAACAGTACAGGCTAGTCCTGCAGACTAGCTAACAGTACAGACTAGTCCTGCAGACCAGCTGAAAGGACAGGCTAGTCCTGCAGACCAGCGAACAGTACAGGCTAGTCCTGCAGACCGGCTAACAGTACAGGCTAGTCCTGCAGACCGGCTAACAGTACAGGCTAGTCCTGCAGACCGGCTAACAGGACAGGCTAGTTCGGATGACCAGCTTACAGCACAGGCTAGTCCTTCAGACCAGCTAACAGGACAGGCTAGTCCTGCAGACCAGCTAAAAGGACAGGCTAGTCCTGCAGACCAGCTAACAGGACAGGCTAGTCCTGCCCCTGTTTACAGTCAGAAGGTATTTTAGCCTTAAGGAGTCCGTCCTCAGATCTACAGGAAGGACCAGATTCAGGTTCCTCACTGTACTGAGTCTGGCTCCAGGTCAGTTATCAGCTGGTTCATGATGAAGAGACAGGACCAGAGGGTCAACATGAGTCTCTCACTACAGAGACCACAAAGAAACCACATCCCTGTTCAGATCCTCATTGTAATGATGGTCTCTGAGATCCTGAACGGAAGCAGAGACCTAAGGAACCCAGAGATTTAAACCCACCACTGATCCCAGACCAAGACCTGGTTCATGTTCAAACTGATCCACTCTGTTGTTTCTCTCCTCCCCCCCTCCCCTCTCCTCTCTCCTCCTCCCCCTCCTTCCCCCCTCTCCTCTCTCCTCTCTCCTCCTCCCCCTCCTTCCCTCTCCCCTCTCCTCTCTCCTCCTCCCCCTCCTTCCCCCCTCCCCTCTCCTCTCTCCTCCTCCCCCTCCTCCCCTCTCCTCTCTCCTCCTCCCCCTCCTTCCCCCTCCTCTCCCCTCTCCCCTCTCCTCTCTCCTCCTCCCCCCCCTCCCCTCTCCTCTCCTCTCTCCTCTCCCCCCCTCCTCTCCCCCCTCCAGGCGTACGAGCTGTCCACCCTGACGGGGACTCAGGTCTTGCTCCTGGTGGCCAGTGAGACCGGTCATGTGTACACGTTTGCTACGAGGAAGCTTCAGCCCATGATCACGTCAGAGACCGGTAAAGCTCTGATCCAGACCTGCCTCAACTCTCCGGACTCACCCCCCCGCTCTGACCCCTCCTCCGACCAGAGGATGAGCGCCACCGGCTTTGAGGAGACGGACCTGACCTACCAGGTGTCCGAGGTCGATGGCAGCTTAGAGGTCGTCAAGGTAACGTTGGGTTCTCCGGGTGTACTGCTGATGTAATACCAACGCCCACCTGAGGGGGGCGCTGCAGCAGAGCCCGACTCACCTGACTCCTCTGTCCTGCAGGATCTGATGAAACCAGCATTCACCGTGTCCACCTGCAGCACACAGGTCCCGCCCTCCTCCTCCTCCTCCTCCTCGTCTTCGGTGGCCCTGCAGGTGCAGACCAGCGCCCCCTCCTGGCAGCCGCCCTCCTCCACAAACGGCGCCATGCTGAAGACGTCGGCGGGCATCATGCTTCCTGGGAGCCTCACCTTGATGTCAGGTGAGTGGGCGGAGCTTCCTGAGGTCAGCTGACTTCACCTTCCTGCTTTCAGCTGTTCAGTCTGTCAGCTGCTAACCTGTCTCTGGCCCCGCCCCCCTCCGCACCTGTCTGCAGGCGCCGCTCTGCCCCCCGGCACACACACCATCCCCCTCAGCCAGCTGCAGGCCACGCCCCTGGCCCTGCAGGGCCCGGGACCCCCACTGCACGCCAACCCCACACAGCCGACCACGCTGCTCCGCCTTCCCACCACTGTGTCACTGTCAGGTCAGCTCAAGGCCACACCCACGTGTGTGTGTGTGGGTGTGTGTTAGTGTGTGCGGGTGCATGTGTATGTGTGTGTGTGTGTGTTGAAGCTTCACTCTGTGCGTCTGCGGCTGTAAACACTCCTCCGCTCGTGTCTTCTCGTTCACTAAAGTTAACATTACTGATGATGTCATGCTGCTAACCAGTGATGTCATCAGCAGGTGGCGTCTCTCAGCAGCTACAGACCATCCAGGTGCAGCCTCAGCTAGCCTCAAGTCAGAGCAGCTCAGACCCCCATGACCCCCATGACCCCACCTGCTCCACAGGTAACAGGCTTTTTGGTTGTTGCCATCTTGTTTTCTCAGACCAGAGTCTGAGTCTATAACAGTCTGAGCCTATAGCAGTCTGAGCCTATAGCAGTCTGAGTCTATAACAGTCTGAGCCTATAGCAGTCTGAGTCTATAGCAGTCTGAGTCTATAGCAGTCTGAGTCTATAGCAGTCTGAGTCTATAGCAGTCTGAGTCTATAACAGTCTGAGCCTATAGCAGTCTGAGCCTATAGCAGTCTGAGTCTATAGCAGTCTGAGTCTATAGCAGTCTGAGTCTATAGCAGTCTGAGCCTATAGCAGTCTGAGTCTATAACAGTCTGAGCCTATAGCAGTCTGAGCCTATAGCAGTCTGAGTCTATAACAGTCTGAGCCTATAGCAGTCTGAGCCTATAACAGTCTGAGCCTATAACAGTCTGAGCCTATAACAGTCTGAGTCTATAACAGTCTGAGCCTATAGCAGTCTGAGCCTATAACAGTCTGAGTCTATAGCAGTCTGAGTCTATAGCAGTCTGAGTCTATAGCAGTCTGAGCCTATAGCAGTCTGAGCCTATAACAGTCTGAGCCTATAGCAGTCTGAGTCTATAGCAGTCTGAGCCTATAGCAGTTTGAGTCTATAGCAGTCTGAGCCTATAACAGTCTGAGCCTATAGCAGTCTGAGTCTATAGCAGTCTGAGCCTATAGCAGTCTGAGTCTATAGCAGTCTGAGTCTATAGCAGTCTGAGCCTATAGCAGTCTGAGCCTATAGCAGTCTGAGTCTATAGCAGTCTGAGTCTATAACAGTCTGAGCCTATAGCAGTCTGAGCCTATAGCAGTCTGAGCCTATAGCAGTCTGAGCCTATAGCAGTCTGAGTCTATAGCAGTCTGAGCCTATAGTAGTCTGAGCCTATAACAGTCTGAGCCTATAGCAGTCTGAGTCTATAACAGTCTGAGCCTATAGTAGTCTGAGCCTATAACAGTCTGAGCCTATAGCAGTCTGAGCCTATAGTAGTCTGAGCCTATAACAGTCTGAGTCTATAGCAGTCTGAGCCTATAGCAGTCTGAGTCTATAGCAGTCTGAGTCTATAGCAGTCTGAGTCTATAGCAGTCTGAGCCTATAACAGTCTGAGCCTATAGCAGTCTGAGCCTATAGCAGTCTGAGTCTATAGCAGTCTGAGTCTATAACAGTCTGAGTCTATAGCAGTCTGAGTCTATAGCAGTCTGAGCCTATAACAGTCTGAGCCTATAGCAGTCTGAGCCTATAGCAGTCTGAGCCTATAACAGTCTGAGTCTATAACAGTCTGAGCCTATAGCAGTCTGAGCCTATAGCAGTCTGAGTCTATAGCAGTCTGAGTCTATAGCAGTCTGAGTCTATAACAGTCTGAGCCTATAGCAGTCTGAGTCTATAGCAGTCTGAGTCTATAACAGTCTGAGCCTATAGCAGTCTGAGTCTATAGCAGTCTGAGTCTATAACAGTCTGAGTCTATAACAGTCTGAGCCTATAGCAGTCTGAGTCTATAGCAGTCTGAGTCTATAGCAGTCTAAGCCTATAGCAGTCTGAGTCTATAACAGTCTGAGTCTATAGCAGTCTGAGTCTATAGCAGTCTGAGTCTATAACAGTCTGAATCTATAACAGTCTGAGCCTATAGCAGTCTGAGCCTATAGTAGTCTGAGCCTATAACAGTCTGAGCCTATAGCAGTCTGAGCCTATAGCAGTCTGAGTCTATAGCAGTCTGAGTCTATAGCAGTCTGAGCCTATAACAGTCTGAGCCTATAGCAGTCTGAGTCTATAGCAGTCTGAGTCTATAGCAGTCTGAGTCTATAGCAGTCTGAGTCTATAACAGTCTGAGCCTATAGTAGTCTGAGTCTATAGCAGTCTGAGCCTATAGCAGTCTGAGTCTATAGCAGTCTGAGTCTATAGCAGTCTGAGTCTATAGCAGTCTGAGTCTATAGCAGTCTGAGTCTATAACAGTCTGAGCCTATAGTAGTCTGAGTCTATAGCAGTCTGAGTCTATAACAGTCTGAGCCTATAGCAGTCTGAGCCTATAGTAGTCTGAGCCTATAACAGTCTGAGCCTATAGCAGTCTGAGCCTATAGCAGTCTGAGCCTATAGCAGTCTGAGTCTATAGCAGTCTGAGCCTATAACAGTCTGAGTCTATAGCAGTCTGAGTCTATAGCAGTCTGAGTCTATAGCAGTCTGAGCCTATAACAGTCTGAGTCTATAGCAGTCTGAGTCTATAGCAGTCTGAGCCTATAACAGTCTGAGCCTATAGCAGTCTGAGCCTATAGCAGTCTGAGTCTATAGCAGTCTGAGCCTATAGCAGTCTGAGCCTATAACAGTCTAAGCCTATAGCAGTCTTAGCCTATAGCAGTCTGAGCCTATAGCAGTCTGAGTCTATAGCAGTCTGAGTCTATAGTAGTCTAAGCCCATAGTAGTCTAAGCCCATAGTAGCATAACTAAGACCTGGTCCAAGCCTGATCCAGCTCTAACTCTAAGCTTTATCAAAAAGGAAAGTTTGAAGCCTACTCTTAAAAGTAGAGAGGGGGTCTGCCTCCTGGACCCTGACTGGTAGATGATTCCAAAGGAGAGGGGCCTGATGACTGAAGGCTCTACCTCCCATAATACTTTAGAGCGAGCTCCTGTGTGATAAAGGGAGAGGTTCTTGAATGAGGATGGTAACATGTTCTCTCTCTCTGTCTGCAGGCTCCATCATCCCCTCCTCCTCCTCCTCTTCCTCCGTCACAGGTCACATGATGTATCCTGGAGGTCACACCCTCATGTACGCCACGCCCAGCCCCTCGCTCTGTGACGGCGGCCTCACCGTGCTCAACACCTTCCCCCCGACAGGCCACGCCCAGTCTCATGACCCAGGTACCATCCTGTTACCACGGTTACATTCACCACATCGTTATTATCACTGCTGGAATGCGTGTGTGTGTGTGTGTGTGTGTGTGTGTGTGTGTGTGTGTGTGTGAGTGTGCGTGTGTGTGTGTGTGTGTGTGTGTGTCTAAGTCTAACTGAAGCTGTCTCTGTCAGGCTCTCTCCCACAGGTGTTCCTCACCTCACTGCCTCCTGTCTCTGCTCAGATCCCTGTCTCTGCTGTCCAGCTGCACCCGGTACGTACACACACACACACACACACACACACACACACACACACACACACACACACACACACACACACACACACGCATTTTTTCTAAAACACACATTGCCACAACACTGCGATCTGTTGACTGAGAGAGAGGGGGGCACTGGATTATTTCTCTCTAACCTGTGTGTGTGTGTGTGCGTGCGTGTGTGTGTGTGTGTGTGTGTGTGCGTGTGTGCGTGTGCGTGTGTGTGTGTGTGTGTGTGTTTTTCAGATGTTGATCAGTCAGCAGAGCAGCAGTAACCTGACGGAACTGCAGGTTGTCAGTCTGGACGTCCACCAATCAAAAGAGGACTGACTGCTGTGTCACACACACACACACACACACACACACACACACACACACACACACACACACACACACACACAGACACACACAGCTGAATCTCCTCTGGACATCATCACACTTTAAAGAAATGTATTTAAGAAAATATAAATATTTACTCATTGTTTACTTTAGGATTTAACAACAAACAGCAGAGTGTAAACAACAAACAGCAGAGTGTAAACAACAAACAGCAGAGTGTAAACAACAAACAGCAGAGTGTAAACAACAAACAGCAGAGTGTAAACAACAGCAGAGTGTAAACAACAAACAGCAGACTGTAAACAACAAACAGCAGACTGTAAACAATAACAAACAGCAGACTGTAAACAACAACAAACAGCAGAGTGTAAACAACAAACAGCAGACTGTAAACAACAACAAACAGCAGACTGTAAACAACAACAAATAGTAGACTGTAAACAACAGCAGAGTGTAAACAACAAACAGCAGAGTGTAAACAACAAACAGCAGAGTGTAAACAACAAACAGCAGACTGTAAACAATAACAAACAGCAGACTGTAAACAACAACAAACAGCAGACTGTAAACAACAACAAATAGTAGACTGTAAACAACAGCAGAGTGTAAACAACAAACAGCAGAGTGTAAACAACAAACAGCAGACTGTAAACAACAAACAGCAGACTGTAAACAACAAACAGCAGACTGTAAACAACAACAAACAGCAGACTGTAAACAACAACAAACAGCAGACTGTAAACGACAACAAATAGTAGACTGTAAACAACAAACAGCAAAGTGTAAACAACAGACTGTAAACAACAACAAGCAGCAGACTGTAAACAACAGCAGACTGTAAACAACAACAAACAGTAGACTGTAAACAACAAACAGCAGACTGTAAACAACAACAAACAGCAGACTGTAAACAACAACAAACAGCAGACTGTAAACAACAAACAGCAGACTGTAAACAACAAACAGCAGACTGTAAACAACAAACAGCAGACTGTAAACAACATCAAGCAGCAGAGTGTAAACAACAGCAGACTGTAAACAACAACAAACAGCAGACTGTAAACAACAGCAGACTGTAAACAACAACAAACAGCAGACTGTTAACAACAGCAGACTGTAAACAACAACAAACAGCAGACTGTAAACAACAACAAACAACAGACTGTAAACAACAGCAGACTGTAAACAACAACAAACAGCAGAATGTTTATTTGAACAGGTTTTATGAAGCTGTTAAATAAAGACTTTTATTTTGATAATTTTATGTGAGGTAAACAAACCGATAATGATGATGTCATCACCCCGAGGTTCAGGTGACACAATCACCTGTGTGTGTGTGTGTGTGTGTGTGTGTTTGTGTGTGTTTGTGTGTTTAGCATCTGTCCGATGAATGTATCCGTTTTTTTATTCTGTATCTTTTTTATGTTTCTGATTTAAAAACAAAAGTGCCAAACTGTCGCCACGCCTCTTTTTTTTAATCTTTCATCAAAGATGGGTACAAAGACACACCTCACAGGTACAAAGACACACCTCACAGGTACAAAGACACACCTCACAGGTACAAAGACACACCTCACAGGTACAAAGACACACCTCACAGGTACAAAGATACACCTCACAGGTACAAAGATACACCTTACAGGTACAAAGACACACCTCACAGGTACAAAGACACACCTCACAGGTACAAAGACACACCTCACAGGTACAAAGACACACCTCACAGGTACAAAGACACACCTCACAGGTACAAAGACACACCTCACAGGTACAAAGACACACCTCACAGGTACAAAGATACACCTCACAGGTACAAAGACACACCTCACAGGTACAAAGACACACCTCACTGGTACAAAGACACACCTCACTGGTACAAAGACACACCTCACAGGTACAAAGATACACCTTACAGGTACAAAGACACACCTTACAGGTACACAGATACACCTCACAGGTACAAAGACACACCTTACAGGTACAAAGATACACCTCACAGGTACAAAGACACACCTCACAGGTACAAAGACACACCTTACAGGTACAAAGACACACCTCACAGGTACAAAGACACACCTCACAGGTACAAAGACACACCTCACAGGTACAAAGACACACCTCACAGGTACAAAGACACACCTCACAGGTACAAGAACACACCTCACAGGTACAAAGATACACCTTACAGGTACAAAGACACACCTCACAGGTACAAAGATACACCTCACAGGTACAAAGATACACCTCACAGGTACAAAGACACACCTCACAGGTACAAAGATATAACTTACAGGTACAAAGATACACCTCACAGTTACAAAGACACACCTCACAGGTACAAAGATACACCTCACAGGTACAAAGACACACCTCACAGGTACAAAGATATACCTCACAGGTACAAGAACACACCTCACAGTTACAAAGATACACCTCACAGGTACAAGAACACACCTCACAGGTACAAAGATATACCTCACAGTTACAAAGACACACCTTACAGGTACAAAGATACACCTCACAGTTACAAAGACACACCTCACAGGTACAAAAACACACCTCAAAGGTACAAAGATATACCTCACAGGTACAAGAACACACCTTACAGGTACAAAGATACACCTCACAGTTACAAAGACACACCTCACAGGTACAAAAACACACCTCACAGGTACAAAGATATACCTCACAGGTACAAGAACACACCTTACAGGTACAAAGATACACCTCACAGTTACAAAGACACACCTCACAGTTACAAAGACACACCTCAAAGGTACAAAGATACACCTCAAAGGTACAAAGACACACCTCAACTGTACAAAGATATACCTCACAGGTACAAAGATACACCTCACAGGTACAAAGATATACCTCACAGGTACAAAGATACACCTCACAGGTACAAAGATATACCTTACAGGTACAAAGATATACCTCACAGGTACAAAGACACACCTCACAGGTACAAAGATATACCTCACAGGTACAAAGATATACCTCACAGGTACAAAGATACACCTCACAGGTACAAAGATATACCTCACAGGTACAAAGATACACCTCACAGGTACAAAGATATACCTTACAGGTACAAAGATACACCTCAAAGGTACAAAGATACACTACAAAGATACACCTCAAAGGTACAAAGACACACCTCAAAGGTACAAAGATACACCTCAAAGGTACAAAGATACACCTCACAGGTACAAAGACACACCTCACAGGTACAAAGACACCTCACAGGTACAAAGACACCTCAAAGGTACAAAGATACACCTCAGGTACAAAGACACACCTCAAAGGTACAAAGATACACCTCAAAGGTACAAAGATACACCTCACAGGTACAAAGACACACCTCACAGGTACAAAGACACCTCAAAGGTACAAAGATACACCTCACAGGTACAAAGACACACCTCACAGGTACAAAGTTACACCTCACAGGTACAAAGACACACCTCACAGGTACAAAGACACACCTCACAGGTACAAAGATACACCTCACAGGTACAAAGACACACCTCACAGGTACAAAGACACCTCACAGGTACAAAGATACACCTCACAGGTACAAAGACACACCTCACAGGTACAAAGACACACCTCACAGGTACAAAGATACACCTCACAGGTACAAAGACACACCTCACAGGTACAAAGACACCTCAAAGGTACAAAGATACACCTCAGGTACAAAGACACACCTCACAGGTACAAAGACACACCTCACAGGTACAAAGATACACCTCACAGGTACAAAGACACACCTCACAGGTACAAAGATATACCTCACAGGTACAAAGATACACCTCACAGGTACAAGAACACACCTCACAGGTACAAAGACACACCTCACAGGTACAAAGACACACCTCACAGGTACAAAAACACACCTTACAGGTACAAAGATACACCTCAGGCAGAAAAAGGAAGTCCTAAAACCTGCAGTTCCTCCAGAGTCCACTAGAGTGTGTCTCCTGCAGTTCCTCCAGAGTCCTCTAGAGTGTCTCCTGCAGTGAGTCAGTCCCCATAGAGCCCCATGTTAAAAACAGTTTGGGTCTTTATAGCTCAATATCTGTCGTCATGACGACTGTAAGGCTGAATTTATAAACTCACCTGTTTACAGCAGGTGAAGGGTTAAAGGAGGAGGGTTGGGGGCGTGGCCTCTTTCAGGGGCAGGTGGGAGGTGTCTCCTCATAACTGAGTCCCTGAACTCTCCCTGATATATAAGCACTAGTTGGCAGGTGTTATATTACTGACACACTAATATTAAACCCTTTACTACCCCTGGGGTCTGGGGCCTGGGGTCTGGGGTCTGGGGCCTGGGGCCTGGGGTCTGGGGCCTGGGGCCTGGGGTCTGGGGTCTGGGGCCTGGGGTCTGGGGCCTGGGGCCTGGGGTCTGGGGCCTGGGGTCTGGGGCCTGGGGCCTGGGGTCTGGGGTCTGGGGCCTGGGGCCTGGGGTCTGGGGCCTGGGGTCTGGGGCCTGGGGTCTGGGGCCTGGGGTCTGGGGTCTGGGGCCTGGGGTCTGGGGCTTGTGTAGGCCTTTTTGAGGTGCTCTGAAGGGCTGGATATGTATTTCTTTAATCTTATTGGATAAACAGAACGTCAAAGTAAAAACTCAGTATCAATGAAACAGTTATTCCAGAGAGCTTTCCCTCCTGTTTTCATTAAGACATTGCGTATGTGTTTATTATTACATTTTTTCATTTTCTAAATCAATATTTATGGTTAATGTTTAATCCTCAGTGTGTCTTTGAAAGGTAAAGGACTTTTTATTCAGTGAATTAAATCTTTAGGAACTTCATTACAGAGTTTAAATCTTGTAACAGGAAATGACTTCACGTGAAGGGATCAGGCCCACAGACTGTAAATAAAAATGGACAGCGTTGCTCCGCCTCTTCCCGTTGTACGGTTCTGAAGCCAAAAAATCCCGCTCCTGTGCGCCGCCATTGTGCAGCCAGAGCCTGTGAAGCCATGGCAACAGGCTCCGCCCTACAGCGTAGCGTCACAAGACGCTGTGTGTCCTTTGAAGTTTCACTCTACGGCGGCTGTGAATCAAACAGGAAGTAGAACCCCGTTTTTTAACCTTGAATAACCAACGAAGAAGAAACTGTTCAGGAAAAAGAGGACTTGGACACAAAACAGTCAAATACCAACTACATATCACCACACACACACACACACACACACACACACACACACACACACACACACACACACACACACACACACACACACACACACACACACACACTGATAATAACTATATATCACCACAGCATACGGAGAGAGAAACATTCGTACCGCATGTATTTATTTTTAAAGTTTGACCTCTCCATTCAAATGAATGGAGGAGCAGAGTTTTTGACCTATACTGCAGCCTCACCACCAGGGGGCAGACAGTCTGCTGAAAGCCTCACCACCAGGGGGCAGACACTCTGCTGAAAGCCTCACCACAAGGGGGCAGACACGCTGCTGAAAGCCTCACCACCAGGGGGCAGACACTCTGCTGAAAGCCTCACCACCAGGGGGCAGACACTCTGCTGAAAGCCTCACCACAAGGGGGCAGACACTCTGCTGAAAGCCTCACCACCAGGGGGCAGACACTCTGCTGAAAGCCTCACCACAAGGGGAGGGAACTACTCCCTTTGAGAAGCACCCAAGCTGTGATGTGACGTCATACAGCGCGTCGCTTCCTGTATACGTCATCTGCGCGACGCACGCGGCGCTCTTTCTCTCCCCGTGTTAGCAGTTAGCAGTTAGCATTAGCTCAGTTCCACAGGACGCTTCAGTTCCCCGAGTCTCGGAGAGTTTGAGCGGGTTAAGCTTCAGAGGACATCATGGCTGCTGCAGGGCCACAGGGCAGGAAGAGGATCCTGAGGGAGGAGGACATGACCAAGGTGGAGTTTGAGACCAGCGAGGAGGTGGACGTTACCCCCACCTTCGACACCATGGGCCTCCGGGAGGACCTGCTCCGCGGGATATACGCCTACGGTGGGTCCCGGACCCGAGCGGCCTCCGCTCAAGATGCTAAAGCTAGCTGTGGCGTTTTTAAAAAGAGGAGCTAATAATGGTTTTAAATTAGGGTTTATCAGAGGGGGGGAGTCCCACAGAGACACACAGAGTCCCACAGAGTCTCAGTGTGGACTTCATGTTCTTTATTCATGTTCTTTATTCATGTTTATTGACACAGAGCAGCGCGTTAGCATTAGCATTAGTATTAGCCGCTTTGGCCAACTGAGCTTGAGCAGTTAGAGCGGAAGATCTTTGATCTGATGCAGCGCGAGATCCAAACACACCTGTACCTGACCCTGAACACAACACGGTCAGCTGTGAGCTCCAACTGCTGCTGAGCAGGTGTGTTCAGGGACACAAACCTCGACCAACGAGTGTGTGTGTATAAGAGGAGTCAGAAGCCTGGGGCCCTGAAGGTAACACGGTGATGTGTTCAGGGTCCCCCAGGTGTCTCTATGATGTGTTCAGGGTCCCCCGGGTGTTTCTATGATGTATTCAGGGTCCCCCAGGTGTCTCTATGATGTGTTCAGGGTCCCCCGGGTGTCTGTGTGATGTGTTCAGGTCCCCCAGGTGTCTCTGTGATGTGTTCAGGGTCCTCCAAGTGTGTCTATGATGTGTTCAGGTCCCCCAGGTGTCTGTGTGATGTGTTCAGGGTCCTCCAGGTGTGTCTATGATGTGTTCAAGTCCCCCAGGTGTCTGTGTGATGTGTTCAGGTCCCCCAGGTGTGTCTATGATGTGTTCAGGTCCCCCAGGTGTCTGTGTGATGTGTTCAGGTCCCCCAGGTGTGTCTATGATGTGTTCAGGTCCCCCAGGTGTCTCTGTGATGTGTTCAGGGTCCTCCAGGTGTGTCTATGATGTGTTCAGGTCCCCCAGGTGTCTGTGTGATGTGTTCAGGGTCCTCCAGGTGTGTCTATGATGTGTTCAGGTCCCCCAGGTGTCTGTGTGATGTGTTCAGGTCCCCCAGGTGTCTCTGTGATGTGTTCAGGGTCCTCCAGGTGTGTCTATGATGTGTTCAGGTCCCCCAGGTGTCTGTGTGATGTGTTCAGATCCCCCAGGTGTCTGTGTGATGTGTTCAGGGTCCTCCAGGTGTCTGTGTGATGTGTTCAGGGTCCTCCAGGTGTCTGTGTGATGTGTTCAGGGTCCCCCAGGTGTCTGTGTGATGTGTTCAGGGTCCCCCAGGTGTCTGTGTGATGTGTTCAGGTCCCCCAGGTGTCTGTGTGATGTGTTCAGGGTCCTCCAGGTGTCTGTGTGATGTGTTCAGGGTCCTCCAGGTGTCTGTGATGTGTTCAGGTCCCCCAGGTGTCTGTGTGATGTGTTCAGGTCCCCCAGGTGTCTGTGTGATGTGTTCAGGTCCCCCAGGTGTCTGTGTGATGTGTTCAGGGTCCTTCAGGTGTCTCTGTGATGTGTTCAGGGTCCTCCAGGTGTCTGTGTGATGTGTTCAGGGTCCTCCAGGTGTCTGTGTGATGTGTTCAGGTCCCCCAGGTGTCTGTGTGATGTGTTCAGGGTCCTCCAGGTGTCTGAGGTGTGTTTTGTGTTTCAGGTTTCGAGAAGCCCTCAGCGATCCAGCAGAGAGCGATCAAACAGATCATCAAAGGCCGAGACGTCATCGCTCAGTAAGACTCTGATCCTGATTGGTCTCTAACAGCTGGTCTGATGTTCATGTGTTGATCCTGATCGGTCTCTAACAGCTGATCTCTCATCAGGTCTCAGTCTGGAACGGGAAAGACGGCCACCTTCTGCGTGTCCGTGCTGCAGTGTCTGGACATCCAGGTGAGAGTTCACACTCACAGGTGCAAACTGGGAGGAGCTAGGGGGTCTGGTTAGAGTTCCAGGACTTGGTTTGGAGGTCTCCAGGACCTGGAGCAGTCGGACTCTCCCGGACCTGGAATAGATTTTATGGTCTACAGATGAAAGTGTGACGTCTGATCGTCTGATAGTTTAAAGATTATAAATATGAAATCATTTCATTGTTGTTGCTATTATTAGTATTTGTTGTTGTTGTTGTTGTGATTCTGTTGTTTGTTGTGATTCTGTTGTTGTTATTGTTGTTGTTATTATTTGTTGTTGTTGTAATAATAAAATACCATGGCTAAGTAAAGCGTGCCGATCTGGTCTCCAGGTGAGGGAGACCCAGGCTCTGATCCTCGCTCCCACCAGAGAGCTGGCTGGACAGATACAGAAGGTAGGCTCCGCCCTTTAAAACTCACAGCCAATCACCTGTTAGCTGTAGTGTCCTGGTCTCTAATTGGCTGTCCCTGTGCGATGCGTTCAGGTGCTGCTGGCTCTGGGAGATTACATGAACGTTCAGTGTCACGCCTGCATCGGAGGAACCAACGTGGGCGAGGACATCAGGAAGCTGGACTACGGGCAGCACGTGGTCGCAGGGACGCCTGGACGCGTGTTTGGTGAGTTTATAGACGGTCACCAGCAGGGGGCGCCACACACTGGCAGCAGGAACTGAAAGGGCCCCAGCGGTTTAAAGACCGTTACGCGGTCTGCCTGTGCCGCCTGCTGATTGGTAGGACTGAGGCAGCCAATAGGAAGCTGACGCTGAGTTCTTGTTGCTCTCTGCAGATATGATCCGTCGCAGGAGTCTGAGGACCAGAGCCATCAAGATGCTGGTCCTGGACGAAGCCGACGAGATGCTCAACAAAGGTGAGACTGAGCATGTGCAGAGAGTGATGATGTCATCGTTG
>NW_023260055.1:43483-50983 GCF_009762535.1 Notolabrus celidotus
ATAATTGATCGTTAACATTTCCAAAAATCGATCACAGAAAATACTTAAAATGTACAGCCCTAGTACGAGCCAATCACAGGGCTGCTGCTGCTGCTGTCACTGCTCACACCTCTGTGTGTGTGTGTGTGTGTGTGTGTGTCATGAACTCAGATGTTAGATATTTAAATGTCCCTGGCTGAGAAGCGCTCTGATTGGCTGCCTCTCTGTGTTTCTGTCTCCTCAGTGGCTGACCTGATCTGAAGTTACCTGAGTGACCCTCAGCGGAGCCCCGCCCCTTTACTTCCTGTTGTTTCTGTTCTTTTTTTAACTTTGTTTTTAGTCTGAGGTTAATTTTCTGTGACAGGATGTTCATTTGTTTTTGTAAATAAAGGTTTGGTTCCACCTCAGACCGCTCGCTACGTTCCTTTCTATCTGACACACACTCACACACACACACTCACTCAGACAAACTCACACACACACACACACTCTTGGTTGTCTGAAGTGAGACTTTAATGTTTTTACACACATTAAAAACGATTGATAGAAAGCATTTTGAAGGAACAGGAAGTAGATCGTAATAAAAACATGCACCAAAAAACCCACAACACCGTTCAGTTCAGTTTAACATCAGAGAGGGACGAACAGGAAAACAAACACCTGGAGGCGGGGCTAACAGCCTCACCTGTCAATCATTACCTGATGTTTGATTCTGATCTATATAAAAACAAACTGTACAAAAAATCACCTGTTAGCATTTAAGCTAACGTCATCAGGTTCACCTGTTAGTTTCTTGCTATGCTAGCTGCTTATATTATCTCCTAGTGTTTATATGCTAAGCTAAGCTAACCAGCTTCATATTTACAGCAGACACAAAAGGAGGATTTAACTGAGGGCACAGAGTTTGACCTTTGACCCCTGCACAGGTGTGTCAGCCCACCTGATCGGAACATGACGGAGGGTTTGTGGAGGTGAGCTAAGGGTATATTCAGGCACCAGGACAGGTAATGTTCAGGAACAGAGATGGACTCCACCCACTGACCAATCAGAGTGCAGGGAGCGGAGGAGAGAGAGAGGGTGGACTTTATTGGTGAAACATGGTTATCAGTTATTGGTTAGGATCTGTGACATCATCTCTCAGCAGGTGAACATCAGAGACGTTCTTAACGAGGTTAACGAGGTGGAGTCTCGTCTCGGCGTCCTCAGGTGTGAGACACCTGAGCGTTAAATCAGAGCTGCACCTCGGGAACAGGAAGTACCTGCGCAGAGGGATAAGCTCCGCCTCCTGCTGCTGTGATGATGTCAGACTTCATATTTCTAGTTTGATCAGAGTTTATAAAACATGACGGTCGGCTGGTAGGTCTGTGATTGGTCAGATGTGGGTAGCTCCGCCCCTTTCTGAGCACACTTATAGTGGATCAGGCTGAGAGTGACGGGTTCGAGAGGACGGGTGGCTGAAGGTCACCAGGTGTGATGATGTGGACGGTCTCAGGTGTTCTCTAAAGGTGACTCAGTATAACATTTACCTGCATCAGTGACATCACAGGGGGTTAATCATGTGACCACACCTGGTCACCTACAGTGACACCTGATTGGATGGAGCTTAAACAGATGGCGATGATGTGTAGCTGCAGTGGGCGGGGCTTAGGACCTGCTGTGATTGGTTTGTTGTTCATGCTGAAGGTGTGTGACTGAGCAGGTACTAAGCGCCCAATCAGAGGAAGGTAACATGGAGCGGAGCATGATGGGATGCCTCTACAGGTTGCGCCTGATGAACCACATCTCGTTACGGCGGCGGGGGACACCCGGGTTCTCGTATACGGCGACCATGTAGTCCTCTGTCATCAGGTCGTCGGTCGAGCCCAGAATCTCCCACAACTCCTCGATCTGACGCGTCACCGTCTCCTCCGTGGTCGTCCCTAAGAACAGCCTGACAGCCAATCAGAGAGCAGAACAATGTCAGCAGCATGACAGCCAATCAGAGAGCAGAACAATGTCAGCAGCATGACAGCCAATCAGAGAGAAGAACAATGTCAGCAGCATGACAGCCAATCAGAGCAGAACAATGTCAGCAGCATGACATGAACATTCGTCCATGCTGCATTCAGGGTCTGACGTTTCAAACGCTGTGTTCAGGGACAGTCAGGATTTCTCAGAGGTTTGATCACTGATGATGTCATGCTCACCTGCTGACGACTCTGAAGGGCTCTCGGTGGACGATGGTGATGTCGGGGTCCGAGGGTTGAGGGGGGTCGGACTGGAACTCAGCAGGCAGGTAGTACGCCGTCAGGACTTCCTTCTGAAACGTCTTCTTGTCCCCCATTATGTGGATGTGACTGATCACGGGGACCGTCATCCCCAGGTACCTGCCTGATCAACACACCTCCATAATCAGCACTGATCACATGAGGGGCGTGGTCAGTGTGAGGGGCGGGGTCAGTGTGAGGGGCGTGCTCAGTGTGAGGTCAATGTGAGGGGCGTGGTCAGTTTGAGGATGTGGTCAGTGTGAGGATGTGGTCAGTTTGAGGGGCGTGGTCAGTTTGAGGGGTGTGGTCAGTTTGAGGGGCGTGGTCAGTGTGAGGGGCGTGGTCAGTTTGAGGGTGTGGTCAGTGTACGGGGCGTGGTCAGTTTGAGGGGTGTGGTCAGCGTGAGGGTGTCGTCAGTGTGAGGGTGTGGTCAGCGTGAGGGTGTGGTCAGCGTGAGGGTGTTGTCAGTTTGAGGGTGTGGTCAGTGTGAGGGTGTGGTCAGTTTGAGGGTGTGGTCAGTGTGAGGTTGTGGTCAGTTTGAGGGTGTGGTCAGTGTGAGGGGCATGGTCAGTGTGAGGGTGTGGTCAGCGTGAGGGTGTGGTCAGCGTGAGGGTGTGGTCAGTGTGAGGGTGTGGTCAGTTTGAGGGTGTGGTCAGTTTGAGGGGTGTGGCAAGTTTGAGGGTGTGGTCAGCGTGAGGGTGTTGTCAGTTTGAGGGTGTGGTACGCGTGAGGGTGTGGTCAGTTTGAGGGTGTGGTCAGTGTGAGGGTGTGGTCAGTTTGAGGGTGTGGTCAGTGTGAGGTTGTGGTCAGTTTGAGGGTGTGGTCAGTGTGAGGGGCATGGTCAGTGTGAGGGGTGTGGTCAGTTTGAGGGTGTGGTCAGCGTGAGGGGCGTGGTCAGTTTGAGGGGTGTGGTCAGCGTGAGGGTGTCGTCAGTGTGAGGGTGTGGTCAGCGTGAGGGTGTGGTCAGCGTGAGGGTGTGGTCAGTGTGAGGGTGTGGTCAGTTTGAGGGTGTGGTCAGTTTGAGGGGTGTGGCAAGTTTGAGGGTGTGGTCAGCATGAGGGTGTTGTCAGTTTGAGGGTGTGGTACGCGTGAGGGTGTGGTCAGTTTGAGGGTGTGGTCAGTGTGAGGGTGTGGTCAGTTTGAGGGTGTGGTCAGTTTGAGGGTGTGGTCAGTGTGAGGTTGTGGTCAGTTTGAGGGTGTGGTCAGTGTGAGGGGCATGGTCAGTGTGAGGGGTGTGGTCAGTTTGAGGGTGTGGTCAGTGTGAGGGGCGTGTTCAGTGAGTGTGGCCAATGTGAGGGTGTGGTCAGCGTGAGGGTGTGATCAGTTTGAGGGTGTGGTCACTGTGACGGGCGTGGTCAGTTTGAGGGTGTGGTCAGCGTGAGGGGCATGGTCAGTGTGAGGGGCGTGGTCAGTGAGTGTGGTCAGCGTGAGGTTGTGGTCAGTGTGAGGGGCGTGGTCAGTGAGTGTGGCCAATGTGAGGGGCGTGGTAAGTGTGAGGGCGTGGTTAGTGAGTGTGGTCAGCGTGAGGGTGTGGTCAGTTTGAGGGTGTGGTTTGTGTGAGGGGCGTGGCCTAACCTTTGGAGTTGTCCTTGCAGATGAACCTCATCAGCTTCATGAAGGCCATAGAGATGCTCTGCTCGTAGAGCTCCTCCCCCCTTGTCACACACGCCCAGTTACCCGCAGGATACACCCGCTCTTCATACTGGACCTCCCCCATCTGAAGGGGGACACAAGGGGGGGCATGATGTCAGGCTCCAACTGGTCTCTACTGGTTCTGGCCTGATGTGGTTTTTGTCTTTACCTTTTCATGGCGGGATACCGAAGCAAAGGGGACCGTCTCCTTCTGCTGGCTGTTTCTCGCCATCTCATGTATGGGCCCGGTCATTTCTGCAACACACACACACACACACACTTTATATAATCTATCAAATGTAACCTGTGCTGGCCCCGCCCCCTTACCTGCAGGTACAGACACCTGGTGCGTCCTGGCCCCGCCCCCTCACCTGCTGGTACAGACACCTGGTGCGTGCTGGCCCCGCCCCCTCACCTGCAGGTACAGGCACCCGGTGTGTGCTGGCCCCGCCCCCTCACCTGCAGGTACAGACACCTGGTGTGTGCTGGCGACGGCCTGCCAGTGCCTCAGCAGCCGGTCGTCCTCTTCCATTGGCTCGGGGTTGTCGGTGATGTCATCGTCCAGCTGCTCGTCGTCCAATCCGTCGAGGTCTTCCAGAGAGATCAGAGCCATGCTGAGGCGGCGGAGGAGATGACCTTTGACCTTACAGGTAAGTTTGTGTTCCTGTTGGAGAGATAGACACACCTGTTCACAGAGCTCCTGGTCCTGGTTCCGAAACCTGGTCCAGGTCCTGGATTCTCTCTCTATACAGGGTTCATTTATAATGACGTTCAGGTGATCTGTTGCATCATTAGGGGCGGGGCTAACCAACAGACGGGAGCACTGTAACGGTTAGCATGGATGCTAACAGCCCTCTCTGCCTCAGGTGGACTCAGGTTAGCATGACTCAGCATGACTCAGCATGACTCAGCATGACTCAGCATGACTCAGCATGACTCAGCATTTCAAACATCATTACATTTATCAGCTCAATGTTCCTGAGTCTTGGTTACTGAGTCCTGAGTCCTGAGTCCTGAGTCTTGAGTCCTGAGTCTTGGGTCCTGAGTCTTGGGTCCTGAGTCTTGGGTACTGAGTCCTGAGTCTTGGGTCTTGGGTACTGAGTCCTGAGTCTTGAGTCCTGAGTCTTGAGTCCTGAGTCTTGGGTCCTGAGTCTTGAGTCCTGAGTCTTGGGTCCTGAGTCTTGAGTCCTGAGTCTTGGGTCCTGAGTCTTGAGTCCTGAGTCTTGGGTCCTGAGTCTTGAGTCCTGAGTCTTGGTGTCCTGAGTCCTGAGTCTTGGGTCCTGAGTCTTGAGTCCTGAGTCTTGGTGTCCTGAGACCTGAGTCTTGGGTCCTGAGTCCTGAGTCTTGGGTCCTGAGTCAGCATTTTAAACACAGGCTTCAGACACAAACAGTGACGTCACTGAGACTCCACTAGTACAGTCCGTGGCCCCCCTGTAGACCCTGCAGTCCTCTGAGGATCAGTTCCTGGAACTAAAGGTTATGGGTGGTTTTGGTGGAAACATGTTGGGACCTCAGTGAGACCGGGTTTATGAGGTGAACCAGGTTTATGAGGTGGACCAGGTTTATGAGGTGAACCGGGTCCGGGTTGGTTAAAGTGAACACTGATCACGTGATCAGCGGATCTCAGTCCGGTTAGGTAAATTGGGTCAACCGGAAGTCTTCCTTCATACAGGAGTCCAGACCCCTGAGCTGGTTCAGCCCGGTCTAACTGAGCTGGACTATCAGATCACAGGGTTCCGGTCCAGCCAAAACCCAGATCGACAAAATACCGGACTCAGTTAGCACAGTTAGCACGGTTAGCTCAGTTAGCACGGTTTCTATAGCTAGCTGCGTTAGCACGGTTAGCACGGTTAGCAGGGATAGCACGGTTAGCAGGGTTAGCACGGGTCTGGTCAGTACTGGTCCAGGTCTGGACTCACCTGGTTAAGACTGGTTGTCCTCCAGGTGAGACCGCAGCAGCAGAAACCACAACAAACACTCCGCTTCTTCTTCTACGCTCCCGGTGCGCTGCACCGCCCGACACGTCAAAATAAAAGCCTGCACATCCGGTTAGACTACCAAAATAAAACTACCTTAACTTTATGTAACATGATTTATGTCTCCGTCAAACCAGGTCCCCCCATTTTATACAGTCTATAGTCAAACCAGGTCCCCCCATTTTATACAGTCTATGGTCAAACCAGGTCCCCCCATTTTATACAGTCTATGGTCAAACCAGGTCCCCCCATTTTATACAGTCTATGGTCAAACCAGGTCCCCCTATTTTATACAGTCTATGGTCAAACCAGGTCCCCCATATTGTATACAGTCTATGATCAAACCAGGTCCCCCCATTTTATACAGTCTATGATCAAACCAGGTCCCCCTATTTTATACAGTCTATAGTCAAACCAGGTCCCCCCATTTTATACAGTCTATGGTCAAACCAGGTCCCCCTATTTTATACAGTCTATGGTCAAACCAGGTCCCCCCATTCTATGCAGTCTATGGTCAAACCAGGTCTCCCCATTTTATACAGTCTATGGTCAAACCAGGTCCCCCTATTTTATACAGTCTATGGTCAAACCAGGTCCCCCTATTTTATACAGTCTATGGTCAAACCAGGTCCCCCCATTGTATACAGTCTATGGTTCCCCTGAAACTGAAGAGACTGACAGAGGAGAGGATTTAATACAACTAGTTAATAACATTAATATTATTAATAATAATAATATTCTGAGAGGTGAACATGGAGCTGTAATGAACAGACTGACTCAGAGTTCAGGTGTAAAAACAGTTTGTATTTCAGACAGTTATAATAAATATCCTCATTATAATAATAATAATAATAATAATAATAATAATAATAATAATAATAATAATAATAATAATAATGTCTTGTGAGTTATTTCTTTGTGAACTGACAAACATAAACTCTTAAACTGATATTTCTGATTGACAGTGAACACATCATCAGAGAACAAAGTGAAGAAGGTTAAAACAGAGGATGTGTGTCTTTGTTCCCCGTGCTGTAAAGAAGTGTTGTTGTGTTCATAGTCTGTGTAACATGTTACTGTCTGTATATATGTGTGTGTATATATTTATGTGTAAATATATATATATATACACACAGACATATATACAGACAGTATACAGACAGCTGCAGATGGTCTGTGTCTCCTGCTGGAGCTGCAGTTCCTCTAACGTCCACTAAAGGTTGCTGTGATCACACTGATCCAAAGGAGGGAGGAAGACCTTGAAATACGCTCTTCATCAAAACAAACCAAACTCAGCCCCCCTCTGAGATCCCACCCTCAGAGTGAGTCCTGAACCAGAGGGACCAGAGGAGACCAGTAACTATACTAAGGTTCACTAAAGTACAGTAAACTGGTCCACAGCCAGACTGGATCAGACTCACTCCTAACTCCTTTGCTTCAGACTGTTTTTTTCTGGTTTGGTCCTGGCTTGGTCCTGGTTTGGTCCTGGTTTGGTCCTGGTTTGGTCCTGGCTTGGTCCTGGTTTGGTCCTGGTTTGGTCCCGAAGGAACTGCAGGTTTTGGCACTTCAGTACTGGATCCACATCACCAGCCGTCGCTGCTGATGTGGATCCAGCACTTGAAAGAAACCTCTTTCATTTGAATCAGTTTTAAATGAAAATAAATAAA
>NW_023260055.1:55983-58483 GCF_009762535.1 Notolabrus celidotus
GACCCGTCACTCACTGAGGAGGAGGAGGAGTGACACTCTGTGTTCATATTTAATGATTCTGATCCCGGCTGAATCTTAATCATGGTTCTGATTTCAGAGTTTCATCAGATGGGAGATTTAAAGGAGCAATCCGCCGCTCTGCAGGAGGACTTCCAGCTGCTCTCACACACACACACACACACACACACACACACACACACACACACACACACACACACACACACACACACACACACACACACACACACACACACACACACACACCACACACACACACAGATCACTTCACAGAATCCTCTCCTCACTAATGTGAGCAACACCTGGACCACTACATCATTCATCCAGGTCATTAACATCACAGGGCGGAGGGATGGAGGGATGGATGGAGGGATGGAGGGATGGATGGAGGGATGGAGGGATGGAGGGATGGAGGGATGGATGGAGGGAGGGATGGATGGATGGAGGGATGGATGGATGGAGGGATGGATAGATGTTACCTCCTGCACACACATTATCATTCTGTTGGCGTGTCGCTCTGTATGATGTGAGTCTGATTCTTTAATGTCAGATGATCTGAAGATTCTAATGCTGCCCCCCCCCTCCTCCTCCTCCTCCCTCCCCCTCCTCCTCCCCCTCCTCCATCCCCCTCCCCGTCCTCCTCCCCCTCCCTCCCCCTCCTCCTCCTCCATCCCCCTCCCTCCCCCTCCTCCTCCCTTGTTCCTCTGTCCTCTACATCTTATCTTTAACAGCCTCAGTAACTGTCCTCAGTCTAAATAACCATCACACACAGTAACCTCAGCCAGAATGGATGATACCTGGAGTGAGATGGTTCTGATTGGATGATACCTGGAGTGAGATGGTTCTGATTGGATGATACCTGGAGTGAGATGACTGTGATTGGATGATACCTGGAGTGAGATGGTTCTGATTGGATGATACCTGGAGTGAGATGGTTCTGATTGGATGATACCTGGAGTGAGATGACTGTGATTGGATGATACCTGGAGTGAGATGGTTCTGATTGGATGATACCTGGAGTGAGATGGTTCTGATTGGATGATACCTGGAGTGAGATGGTTCTGATTGGATGATACCTGGAGTGAGATGACTGTGATTGGATGATACCTGGAGTGAGATGACTGTGATTGGATGATACCTGGAGTGAGATGACTGTGATTGGATGATACCTGGAGTGAGTTGAATGTGATTGGATGATACCTGGAGTGAGATGACTGTGATTGGATGATACCTGGAGTGAGTTGAATGTGATTGGATGATACCTGGAGTGAGATGGTTCTGATTGGATGATACCTGGAGTGAGTTGAATGTGATTGGATGATACCTGGAGTGAGATGGTTCTGATTGGATGATACCTGGAGTGAGATGGTTCTGATTGGATGATACCTGGAGTGAGATGAATGTGATTGGATGATACCTGGAGTGAGATGGTTCTGATTGGATGATACCTGGAGTGAGATGGTTCTGATTGGATGATACCTGGAGTGAGGATGTAGGCGATCTGGGACTCGTTTGGTGGACCATGAACTGAAAAACAAACCCCAGAGTCAGCTTTGTTTCAGACTGTGTCCCTGCCCCAGTGCATGCTGGGATACTGTTCATCAGTGATGTCAGGTGTAAACATGGTCAGGTGAGGAGGAGGCGGAGCTTTGACCGCTCACTCTGAAACACATTGAAAGTCAGTGTTCTGTTTGAGGCACTCGAATCAGTTGAACTCATTATCTCTCAGTAGGGGGTCTGACTGCAGTCATCCTCCATGACTCTGCAGGGGGGCGGAGCTTTACATAAGACCAGCAGGGGACGGCGTGGTCCCGGGTCGCTGTCTGTGTCATCACTAAGGTTTAATGATGGCAAACAGCTCGTTAACTCTCACCATCACCACCTCCAGCTACCACCAACCTGCCCTAACGAGCCCGGTCCATAACGAGGCCAGACTCTAACGAGGGGAAGAGAAGAACAGTGTGGGTGTTGCCATGGTGACAAGGACAGCTGAAGGTGGACAGAGAGTTAGAGATTCAAAGATGGCCGCCTCAGAATAAACACTCTCATCATTATCAGAGTTTAGATGTTTTCTCAAAGGCTTAGAAGAAGAACAGTGTTTGTGTGTGTGTGTGTGTGTGTGTGTGTGTGTGTGTGTGTGTGTGTGTGTGTGTGTGTGTTTGTGTGGTTGTGTGTGTGTGTGTGTCACTGTGGTAGATGTCCTGCAGTGATCCTCCTCCACAGAATTCCATACAGATCCACAACTTCTCTCTGCTACACAAGCAAACACACACACACACACACACACACACACACACACACACACACACACACACACACACACACACACACACACACACACACACACACACACACACAAACATCTGATTAAACAGGGGGCGACTCCTCTGATCGTATATCACTCTCTCACGGTCTGTAGTGAGTCTGGTTCTGGTCTGTAGTGAGTCTGGTTCTGGTCTGCAGTGAGTCTGGTTCTGGTCTG